>NC_061512.1:100460630-100517353 GCF_022539505.1 Lolium rigidum | reverse complement strand
GTTCCATTCTATAGTGCCTATAGTTTTTTGGCACGGAAATTAGCGCAAGAGTATTTTTTACACAAGACCTCTAGCTGAACCATTTGAGATCAACGTAAAATTTGGGGAATCCATATCTTTCTAACTTATCATAACAAGTTTGGGAGCTGAACGATTTGGGAGCTGAACGGGGAGGGGGTAATTGAAAAAAAGCTAAGCTACAACCTTATATTCTGAAACAAATGCCAAAAATCTATAGGCACTATAGAAAGGAATGGAGGGAGTAGTACATAGAGGATGACATGCGGGTCCCATTTAGCAGCAGCGTTATCACCGTTTGAGAGGCGGCAGGGGATCGAAATAAAAAAGGCAAGTGACCAAATATGAGGTGCCAAAAAAATCCAAGAAAAGAAAGTTTTATAGTACATAGAGGATGACATGCGGGTCCCATTTAGCATCAGCGGTATCACCGTTTGAGAGGCGGCAGGGGATCGAAAGAAAAAGTCAAGTGACCAAATATGAGGTGCTAAAAAAATCCAAGAAAAGAAAGTTTTATAGTACATAGAGGATGACATGCGGGTCCCATGAGTAAGCAGCTTACTCAACGTTTCCAAGGAGGCGGGGCATCAAAAGAAAAAGGAAATAGACAAAAATCAGAGAGTGAAAAAAATCCCTAGAAAATAAACTTTTATAGCACATAGAGGATGACATGCGGGTCCCATGAGCCAGCGAGGTTCCTCAACGTTTCAAACGTGGCATGAGATCGAAAGAAAAAAACGCAAGTGACCAAATATCGGGAGCCAAAAATAATCCAAGAAAAGAAAGTTTTATAGTACATAGAGGATGACATGCGGGTCCCATTTAGCAGCAGCGGTATCACCGTTTGAGAGGCGGCAAGGGATCGAAAGAAAAAGGCAAGTGAAAAAATATGAGGAGCCAAAAATAATTCAAGAAAAGAAAGTTTTATAGTACATAGAGGATGACATGCGGGTCCCATTTAGCAGCAGCGGTATCACCGTTTGAGAGGCGGCAGGGGATCGAAAGAAAAAGGTAAGTGACCAAATATGAGGTGCCAAAAATAATTCAAGAAAAGAAAGTTTTATAGTACATAGAGGATGACATGCGGGTCCCATTTAGCAGCAGCGGTATCACCGTTTGAGAGGCGGCAGGGGATCGAAAGGAAAAGGCAAGTGACCAAATTTGAGGTGCCAAAAAAACTCCAAGAAAAGAAAGTTGATTGCACATAGAGGATGACATGCGGGTCCCATTTAGCAGCGAGCGATCTCAACGTTTCCGAGGCGGCAAGGGATCAAAAGAAAAGGAAGTAGCCGTAAATCGGGGGTCAAAAAAATCCAAGAATAGAAAGAATTTTGGTTCATAGAGGATGACATGCGGGACCCATGATCCTGCATCATAAACGGCTCTATCGGAGAACGGTGAACGAGATGGCGCGATCGAGAAAAAAACAATGCCAGAGAGGCTGCCATCTGGGCCCTACATCCCTCGGCGGTGCGGATTTGCGTTGACTCGGCCGGCGAACCCGAGATTTCGAGATGCACCACGTCCCGGGCCACCATACGCGACGTTTTGGCCGCTTTCGTCGGGCTAGGTGGCCTCAAAAACGAGAAAAAAAAAGTTTTGACATGTGATACGTCCAATTTGCATCACTATTTTATATCATAATTTGCTGTTATTCATTGATATATTTCATATTGGGACACAACACTTATGTTATTTCATCTATTTTGCATGTTTCATGATTATTTGGAGATCGAGCACCGGAGCCAGGATTCTCGTTGGAAAAAGCACCGTCAGGATGCAATATGTCGGAAGATCAAGCTCGTGGAAGGAAGTTTTACCAAAAATCTTATTTTTCCAGATGACGAAGGAAGCCACAGAGGAATCCTCACGAAGGGTTACAGCCGCCTCTGCGTGGCGGAGAACACCAGAGAGAAAAGAGCTCTCCGGCGGGCAGGAATCCGCCGGGGAAATTCCCTCCCGGAGGGGGAAATCGACGCCATCGTCACCGTCATCGAGCTGGACATCATCTCCATCACCATCATCATCATCTCCACCATCATCACCGCCATCTCCACCGCTGGACATCGTCACCGCTGTAGCAAATTGGGTTTGATCTTGATTGTTTGATAGGGGAAACTCTCCCGATACTGATTTCTACTTGTTATTGATGCTATTGAGTGAAACCATTGAACCAAGGTTTATGTTCAGATTGTTATTCATCATCATATCACCTATGATCATGTTCCATATGATGTCTCGTGAGTAGTTCGTTTAGTTCTTGAGGACATGGGTGAAGTCTAAATGTTAGTAGTGAACTATGGTTGAGTAATATTCAATGTTATGATATTTAAGTTGTGGTGTTATTCTTCTAGTGGTGTCGTGTGAACGTCGACTACACGACACTTCACCATTTATGGGCCTAGGGGAATGCATCTTGTACTCGTTTTCCAATTGCGGGGTTGCCGGAGTGACGAAACCTAAACCCCGTTGGTATATCGATGCGAGGAGGGATCGCGGGATCTCGAGTTTAAGGCTGTGGTTAGATTTATCTTAATTACTTTCTTGTAGTTGCGGATGCTTGCAAGGGGTATAATCACATGTATGTATTAGTCCTAGGAAGGGCGGTACATTAGCATAGGTTCACCCACACAACACTTATCAAAACAATGAAGATTAATCAAGCTGTATGTAGCGAAAGCACTAGACTAAAATCCCGTGTGTCCTCGAGAACGTTTGGTCATTATAAGTAAACAAACCGGCTTGTCCTTTGTGCTAAAAAGGTTTGGGCCACTCGCTGCAATTATTTCTCTCGCATTTTACTTACTCATACTTTATTCATCTGTTACATCAAAACCCCCTGAATACTTGTCTGTGAGCATTTACAGTGAGTCCTTCATCAAAACTGCCTGTCAACACCTCCTGCTCCTCGTTGGGATCGACATTCTTACTTATCGAAGATACTACGATACACCCCCTATACTTGTGGGTCATCAAGACTATTTTCTGGCGCCGTTGCCGGGGAGTGAAGCGCTATTGGTAAGCGGAATTGGTAAGGAAAACCTTTACTGTTTGTGCTGATTTTATTTCTGCTTGCTGCTATAAGTCATCATGGAGAGATCTTCTCTTCAATTTCTATTTGGGAAATCTACTACTACTGCAACGGTAGTGGATGAGGCGCCAGTGAGGAAGTAATACCATATAAAATACCTACGAAAATTATTGAACATGTTATGGATAACCGCTATGAAGGGGATGGAACTGTCCATCCCGGTGATCATTTACTGTTTTTGCATGAATTATGCGGGTTATTCAAATGTGCAGGTATTGCTATGAATGAAGTTAGGAAGAAACTATTCTCTATATCGCTGTCCGGTAAAGCGGCGCATTGGTATAAATTGCTTGAAGAATGGTGATTCTCTTGATTGGGAGGACATTGTGCCTTTATTTTATTCCAAATTTTATCCTCCAAGTGAAATTCACAAAGATCGGAACCGCATATATAATTTCTGGCCTCATGATGGAGAGAGTATTGCCCAAGCTTGGGGGAGATTGAAGTCTTTAATGCTCAAATGCCCCATTCATGAGCTTCCTGGTAATGTTATTATTGATAATTTCTATGCAAGACTTTCTTTTCAAGACAAGACCTTGCTGGATACTTCTTGTTCTAGATCATTTACACGCAATAAAGAAGAGTTTAAAAGGGACCTTCTTGATCGGATCCAAGAAAATACTGAAGGTTGGGAGAACGACAAGGATAGAGAATCAGGTATAACTTATGATTATAAATGCATTGAAGCTTTTGTGGACACTGATACATTTCGTAATATGAGTGCTACATATGGTCTTGATTCTCAAGTTGCTGCAAACCTTTATAAAGCTTTTGCCTCTCATTATGAATTGCCTAAGAAGAATTTTGATAAGTATCATGAACCGTATAAAGATAAAATTGATTCATCTATTAATAAGTCCGTTGTAGTTGAAACTGGCTGATCGTGTTATTCCTGAAGCTTATATTGAAAAAACTCCTTTTCCTGCTAAAATGAGGGAGTACTCGTTATAAATAGTGCGGTTCATAAAAGTGAAAAGAAACCTATAGAACCTGAAGAACAAATAAAAGTTGAACCTCTTTGTTGCAATTGTTAAAGATCTTGTGATCGAAAATGTGGAGGATAGTCATATTATTTTCTGTGAAGATGCTTCAAATATTGTTTCACATCCTAATAAACCCAAACAAGCTAGTGTTCCTATGCTATACTGTTAGAATTGGTGATCATTGCTATTATGGTTTATGTGATATTGGTGCAAGTGTTAGTGCTATTCCTTATGAGCTTTACACGGAGATTATGCACGAAATTGATTCTTGTGAACTTGAAGATATTGATGTGGTTATTCAGCTGGCTAATAGAGAAACTATTTCTCCAATTGGTATTGTTCGAGATGTGGAAGTTCTATGTGGTAAGATTAAATATCCTGCTGACTTTTGGTACTTGGTTCTGCTGCTAGTGATTATTGTCCTATCATTTTTGGTAGACCTTTTCTAAATACTTGTGGAGCTATTATAGATTGCAAGAAAGAGAAAATTTTGACTAAATTTGTCTGGTGAATCTTATGAGTTTAACTTCTCCAAATTTACCAAAACTCCTTATAAAGCTGATTTGCCTAGTAATGATTTTAAAATGGAGCAGTGTGCATCTATTGTTCTTGTTCCTAATAATCCTTTGCAGAAACATTTGGAGAATAGCGAGAGTGAAGTTTTTAGGAAAGAAAGAGATGAGCTTGAGGAGATTTTTCTTCGCCAACCTATTCTCAAGCATGATTTACCGGTGGAAGACTTGGGTACAACACCGCCACCAAAGGAAGATCCTGTTTTTGATTTAAAGCCTTTGTGTGGGACCCCGGACTTACCAGTCCAGAACTCCTGTTATGCATACAATTTCACGATCCCAAGATCATTCCATCGTGAATACATAACCGAACTGATACCAGATTACATCATCCATTACGATACCGAAATAATATTAATACGGAAGTCTTACATCATAGGCCATCAAGGCCGAAGTTCAACAAACGACGGCGGAATTTATTTGACTTCAAACAGCGGTGGAACCCAAGTCGGGCCTTTACCCTACGGGCGGCTGGCGGGAGAGCGTCCTAGTTCGCGTCTTCGGCGTCGTAGTCTTCTTCTTCGTAGTACTCCTCTTCAAAGTCTGGCCAAGTAAATAGCCGGGACAACAATGCCAATGAGTACGTTTGAATGTACTCGCAAACCACCTTAGAGAGAAATAAAGGATATGCAATATGGCAGTAGCAAGGAACAGGCACTAACTAAGGCGACAAAGAGCGAGAGAGAGTTTCTCTCGAGAATAAGATATCTTTATAAATTTGTTGAAAAATCTTTTTGAAAACAATTGTCATTTGAAGACTAATAGGTAAAGGTGACCCAATTTATTTTTCCGGCCCTCAAAATGGCCAAAACAACTGTACCAACTTTCCACCGTACCTCTCAGGTACATTTTCTCCGATCCCACGGCATTTTCCCGTACCTTCCCGGTACCTTTCAAAAATCTTTTCTTTGAAAACATTTGTAAAACAAAAACTCTTCAGCGTAGGTATCATGCCTTCCCAACCGTCCATGACCGCGGACGCGGCTATTCGAATAGTTTTCACTCTGCGAGAGGTTGTACACTTTCACCATAAGATCCGATAAATCCGCCGGGATCATCCCTGGTTAACCAAGCGTCAAAACGCGAGGCTCGGATAACCGATCGCAGTTTTTCGCTTGCTCGCCTTAGCCTAAGACATGCCGAATGAGATGTACCTCCCAACACCGAGTCCGGGATGCCGTTTACCCAGGAGTTGCAAAGTCCCCGGCACACCCGACCCTCCGGAATGCCGTTCAACCACTAGGCATCTTTCAATGGGAGCTCATAAGTTGTACCCCGCGTACACGAACAGGCAAATGGGTTGCGTCCCTTCTCATGGGAAGAACCCCGGTCGAAGCGTCCATGGTCGGACTGCCACTACACTTGCGGGACTCGGTCTAAGGCGAGACAAACTACTACACTACGCCCGTGCCCACTTTGGGGTAATATGGTTGCACTTGTCTAATTGGTCAGGTTAAGTACCCAAGGCACCGAAGTTTTCGAAATCCTTTTTATCTCCACTTTATTCCAGCAAAACTCACTTTTGCAAATCAGCTCTTCATTTTCAAACTCCAACTTGGGCAGGGCTACCCCGTTCCAAGGTTTTCGAAAAACATCGTTCTAAGAAAACATTTTCCAAAACTTTTTCACAAGGGCTCCCAACCTATAGTCCACCTTTTCTTGAAAATCGGCGACAAGGATGATAAGGTGATAAGCACCATATCACTATTAAGATGGGGATCAGTAGGTTCCAATGAGGTCCGCACCCTAAGGGTGGATTAATTAAAACTACGGTGGCGCTAACCACCGACAATAATAAATGAAAAACATGCACTTTGCAAAACCTGGAATAATGCAAGAACAAGGTATATGTAGGATCGAGAGATGCATCAAAAGGTGGCTTGCCTTGATCAGCAAAGTGCCCCTGGTCTTCCTCTTCAATCCCTCCAAAGTCTCCTTCTCCTTCGTTGCGGCGGTGTTCGAATCTAGCGTCGCAAAAGAAAACAACAAGCCATACTCAATCAACAAACCACACCAGAATAATTCACATAAAAATTTGGTAAAATCACAGGTATGTAAAGATTTACTAATGCAAGCTACTGAAAGTGGTTTCACCCATTTATGATTTTTAAAACAAAAGATATGATTTTTGCAATTTCGAAATGACTTAGGAACCATTTAAATGGTCTAAATCTTTACGTATGTCATAAAAATGCATGCAGCATACCTACTGAAAGCTAATAACATGTAGAGTACACATGCACAAGAATCACATGCAAATAATCTTTTAAATGACCTAGGTAAATTAACTAAGGCAGAAACCAGAGAATACAAACAACAAGACACACCAGTATCAGAGCATCACCAATCAACACCAAACATACCCCTGGATAGGTGAGACTAAATGTGAACTAACCCCACTGGTTTGGTATTTTTCTGATTTGTAAAAGATTTTACAAAAATCAAATACTACAAATCTATACTGTTTCAGTTATTGAATTATTATAATTAAAATACTTCTCTGAAAAATAAACCCTTTGGCACAAAAGTACCATACAACTATATCTACCAGTAGCCCTTGGTTTTGCTTCAATATCATTTGTGGTTTTTGAAATAAAAATCATGGAATAGCTCTCTGGTCATATTTTGATTTGTAAATAACACCAGAACCATGAAGCTTATGCATGTCATACTAGTGCCAAAACAAAGGTATTAACTTCTACTTAACACCAAAGTTAACCTCATGCAAAAAGGTTTTATAAATCTCACACAATAAATAAAATACACAATCAGATGCTTTTTAGGTTTTTATTTAACAGACACAGTTTCACGACACAAAATCACATGCATGAATTTATATATGGTTAAGAATTTGTTCACGAGTACACAGCATTTCGAATCATCAAATTTGAGTCATTTATGAATTTATGGTATTTCGAAAACTAAACAGGGATTTACTGGCGGATTAAAAAGGTGAAAAGGGGAAAGGAAATCGGGCCGAGGGCTGCTGGGCGCGGCCAGATTCGGCCCAGCAGCGCTGCGGCCGCGCGGGAATCGCGGTTTTGAACCCGGCCGACATGGCGGCCACGGCGCGCGGGCCAGGGGAGGCGGGTGCATGCACCGGTTGGATGTGCATCCAACGGTGGCCACCACTCTCTTCTACCTCGCGTCGCGGAAGGTTTGCGGGGCAAACCCTAGCTACTACGAGGCTTCGCGTGCTCACCTCGGAGCGCAGATTCCGGCGGGAGCAGGTGCGTTCGACGCGGAAGAAGGTCCTCTCCCGGACGGTGGTCGAGGCGGCGGAAACAGCTGCGACTCTGCGGCGGTCGTCGTCGGCGTCGAAGACGGCTGGTCGAGACAGCGGGCGCTACGGGGAACCACTGTGTCGAGCGAACGCGTGCGTTATAATGAGGGGAAAAAGGGGCTTCCGAGAGAGGGCGGTGGCGGCCGAAACAGCACCTCTTTTTTCGGCGAGCGACGGCGACGGCGAGGCTGCTGTTCGGGATGGCGTCGTCGGCAGGCGTTCCTGGGAAGAAATGGCATGCGCATTAGAGAGAGGGAACCAGGGAGCATCCGGGGAACCAAGTGGGAGAGGAAACGGGGGTGGAGTCCCGTGACGGTAACCTTCACCGTGTGCTTGCCGGCGTCGAGCACGCGCACGAGCAGCAGGGAGGGAGACGGGATCTCTCCTCCCGTGAGGGGTGGTTGGAGTGGGAGGGGGTTCTGGTGGCGAGCGGGACGAGCAAGAGGAGGTCCGGGTCGTTTTATAGCTCGCCGCGCGGTGCATGGTGTGCGAGACCGTGGCGAGGAAGAGAGGGCGAGCGGCAGCAGAGGATTGGCGGAGAGGGGCGGCGCGCTACGTGTCTGAGACACGGTGCCACGCCGTGGACGCACGCGCCCGTCGTCTGCAGCGAGAGAGAGGGCGAGACAGCACGGCGACGACGCGATCTGTCACGCGTTCAACAGAATGACGGGACTGGGCGTCGGGGTTGGCGTGCACGGAGGAGGGGAAAAGGCTGGCGGCGCTTGTCTCTGATGGTGCGGGAGCACGCTTCTGTGATCGCCTCGTCCTCCAAGCCTACCAGCGCGAGGGAGTGAGGTGGCCACCGTGGCCGTGCCCGTGCAGACGTGCACGGTCACCACGGTGGTCACCGCGGCGTGTCAGCGAGAGTGAGCGAGGGTAGGGAGTTTTGGGGGTGCAGATGGGAGTAGAATGGTGCAGAGAGCGTCGATGATCCACTGCCCTCGTGTGCACGCGCAGCAAGGTAAAGAGAGGGGAGTTTCTCCCGTGAGGTGTGTCCAAGCGGAGAAGTGATGGGAGAGGATGATTAGGGAGATAGGGGAGGGACGGGGAGGGAGCTAGGGGGTAGGGAAGCTGCGGGAGGGAGTGCTTGCGGTCGTGCAAGCCTCCAAACTTGGCAGACATATGGTTGGCAGGGTCACATGCGATGCATGGCCATCCAACAAAGCCCGGCCCTATCTCTCTCTCTCTAATTCTTTCTCACTCTCTCGATGGAGCAGCCACATGCAAGTGCAGAAATGTGGTGAGTGAGTGGGTTGAGAGAGAGATAGTTAAGCAGAAAAATAGAAGGAAGAAGAAAGAGGGAAAGCAAAATGATTAGCATATGGTCTAAGTGACCATTTCTTGCCCAAGTCAAATTTCTTGGGATCATGGCCTGGTCAACCTCATGTCAGATGGGTCGAGTCAATGATGAAAAAGAGATGAGGTAAGTTGCACAAGGCTAGGGAAAATTTCAGAATATCGTTTGAGAAAAAGATTAAAAAGAAAGTGTGGAGAAAATTTTGAGGGAATTAGGATCTTGGAAGATCATGATCACATGCATAAGGGTGTGTGTCATGGTTCACTTAATTCAAACCAGAAATAAAGAGGTTCACATGTAGAAAAGAGTTTTAGGATTTCTAGTGGTGGACACACAATTGGAATATTCACAAGCACATACACACACATATCATACAACCAATGCAAGAGTAACTATATGCATGAATTTTTTTTTTTTTTTTTTTTAATGATAGAAGAAGTTTTTGTTGGCCCAAAAATTTGTATTCCAAAATTTTAATCAAGTCATAAAAGTTGGGTTGTTACAAACCTTCCTCCCTTAAAATGAATCTCGTCCTCGAGATTCGGTGGCTAAGAACTGAAGAGTACGGGAAAGTCCTTCCGAAGTTGATCCTCTCGTTCCCAAGTGGCTTCTTCCTCAGAGTGATTAGTCCACTGAACCTTACAGAATTTGATCTTTCTTCTTCGGGTGAGACGGATAGCTTCTTCCAAAATCCGAAGGGGTACTTCACGATAGGTTAAGTCGGTGTTGAGGTCGAGGGTGCGATAATCGATGTTCTTGAACGACTCCGGCTTGTCAGGTACTTGGAGGCATCGTCGAAGGAGAGAGATATGGAAGACATCGTGGAAATCTGCTAGCTCGGCAGGCAGTTCCAACTTGTAAGAAACTTCTCCTCGTCGATCGAGGATCTTGAAGGGTCCAATATATCTTGGCGCCAACTTACCCTTAACATGAAACCGTTGCATTCCTTTGAGTGGGGTGACACGAAGATAGACATAATCTCCAATATTAAGGGTCAATCCGCGACGCTTGGAATCAGCATAACTCTTCTGTCGTGATTGAGCGGCCTTGAGGCGGTCACGAATCAGTTGAACTTGTTCTTCGGCTTCACGGAGGTGGTCAGGTCCAAAAACTTTACTATCTCCAGTCTCGGACCAGTTGAGAGGGGTCCGACAACGGCGACCATATAAGGCTTCGAAGGGGGCCATCTGCAGGCTGGCTTGGTAACTATTGTTGTAGGAGAATTCCGCGAAGGGTAGACAGTCTTCCCATTTTGCTCCATAGGCGAGGACACAAGCACGAAGCATATCTTCGAGGATCTGATTCACTCTTTCGGTTTGACCTCCGGTCTGTGGATGATAAGCGGTGCAGAAAGACGAGGTTTGTCCCAAGGGCTTCATGCGGGCTCTTCCAGAATCTGGAGGTGAATTGGGTGCCACGATCCGATACTATCCTTTTTGGTACTCCGTGGAGACTCACAATCCTGGATATGTATAGGTCGGCCAGTTGGGTTCCATGATAAGTGGTCTTGACGGGAATAAAGTGAGCTACTTTGGTAAGTCGACCGATGATGACCCAGATGGAGTCATGACCACGTTGAGACTTAGGAAGTCCTGTGATGAAATCCATTCCAACCTCTTCCCATTTCCACTCGGGGACTTGGAGGGGTTGGAGCAGTCCAGTGGTCGCCGATGTTCAGCCTTCACTTTACGGCACACGTCGCATCGAGCGATGAAAAAGGCTATCTCTCGCTTCATACCGTGCCACCAGAATTGTTTCTTCGGGTCTTGATACATCTTGGTTCCTCCGGGGTGGATTGAGTAGGGGTGTCGTGGGCTTCCTTCATGATTAGCTGCTTCGAGGTCTTCATCATTAGGCACGCATAGGCGTCCCTTGTACCATAAAACTCCTTCGGCATCAATCGAGAAACCGGGAACTTCTTCCCTATCCATCCTACGCTTAATTCCTTCAATGCTCTCATGACCCACTTGAGCTTCCATGATCTGGTCGAATAAAGTAGGCTTCATCTCCAGATTTGCCAGAAAACCATGGCTGACCAACTCGAGGCCGAATTCCTCAAGTTCTTCATACAGCTTGGGTTGAGCAATCTTGATCAGGGCATTCAACGAACAGGGCTCTCGACTAAGGGCATCGGCTACGACATTGGCTTTACCGGGGTGATAATGAATGCCGAGGTCATAATCCTTGATGAGCTCCATCCATCTGCTTTGCCTCATATTCAGCTCCCGCTGAGTGAAGATATACTTCAGGCTCTTGTGATCGGTGTAGATCTCGCAACGATTCCCAACTAAATAATGACGCCAGGTCTTCAGGGCATGAACCACTGCAGCAAGCTCTAAGTCATGAGTGGGGTAATTCATCTCGTGTGGTCGAAGTTGTCTTGACAAATAGGCTATCACCTTGCCTTCTTGCATCAACACACTTCCCAGACCAAGTTTCGATGCATCGCAGTATACATCAAAATCCTTGGTGATATCAGGCATGGTCAAGACAGGGGCTGTGACTAATCTCTTCTTGAGTTCTGAAAGCTGGCCTCACATTTATTGGTCCATTCGAACTTCTTATCCTTCTTCAACAGCTGCGTTAAGGGTCTCGCAATGCTGGAGAATCCCTCAACGAACTTGCGGTAATAACCCGCCAATCCTAAAAAGGCGCGGACTTCGGTCTGGTTTGTTGGGGCTTTCTTCTCCATGATGGATTGAATTTTGGATGGGTCTACTGACACTCCTCCGGCAGAAATGACATGACCAAGGAATCCTACTTCTTTCAGCCAAAATTCACATTTACTAAACTTGGCGTAGAGCTGATGGTCTCGGAGAGTTCCCAAAACAATCCGCAGATGTTCAGCATGCTCTTCTTCATTCTTGGAGTAGATTAGAATATCGTCGATGAAAACCACGACGAACTTGTCGAGGTACTTCATGAACACCTTGTTCATGAGATTCATGAAATAGGCAGGGGCATTGGTTAGTCCGAAGGACATCACGGTATATTCAAAAAGTCCATACCGTGTGGTGAAGGCAGTCTTGGGAATGTCTGACTCTCGGACTTTGAGTTGATGATAACCGGTTCGGAGATCTATCTTAGAGAAAACTTGGGCGCCATTCATCTGGTCGAACAAATCTTCAATATTCGGGAGGGGGTATTTGTTCTTGATGGTGACATCATTCAATTTCCGGTAATCCACGCACAGGCGGATAGTACCGTCCCGCTTATCCACAAAGATAACGGGAGATCCCCGAGAGTGATGCGCTCGGGCGAATCAACCCTTTCCTCAACATATCATCCAACTGCTTCTTCAACTCTACTAATTCTTGGGGGTTCATCCGGTAAGGTCGGCTGAGCGATGGGAGCGGTTCCGGGAACTAGCTCGATGATAAACTCGATATCCCGATCAGGGGGCATACCGGGTAACTCATCGGGAAAAACCTCAGGGTACTCACAAGCTATGGGTACTTCATGTAGGGCTGGACTAGCGACACTCTTCTTGCATAAGGCCTTCGATGATGGCATGGTTGCCACATGCTCAACTACTTCACCGTCCTCGGCGATCGGGGTTATGGCTCGGCGAACACAATCTATGTGACCCTTATACTTCACCATCCAATCCATACCTAAAATAACTTCCAGACCTTGCTCACCCAACACTATCAGATTGGCGTGGAAACGCTTCCCCTGAATATCTATGGGAACTTCTTTGCAAGAACTCTGGGTTTTGCTGGTGGATCCAGGGATTTGTACGAGCATAGGTCGCTTCAAGGGGGTGGGGGTTAAACCTCCTTTTCTCACAAAAGGCTTGGTAACGAAAGAATGTGATGCTCCGGAATCAAACAAAACAGTCGAGGTCACTGAGTTGACGGGGAACGTACCTAGAACGATATCCGGAGCTTCCTGAGCTTCTTCAGCGTTGACGTGGTTGAGGTGTCCCCTAGCTGGTCCAGCTGGCTTCTTCAAGTTCTGGTTCCTTCCGGTAGCAGCGCGGGCTTGTCCCTGATCTGGCTTGGGCGCATTGGGGCGCTGTGCAGTGTTCATCCTGTTGGGACACTCCTTGGAGAAATGACCCGGCTGTCCGCATGTATAGCATCCATTGGTGGGAATGCGGACAGTGTTGTTCTGGCGGTTGTAGTTGGGATTGAAGTTGCTTCCTCCAGGACGCTGAGGGTTGTAGTTGCGGTAGGGGTTGTTGGGGCGAGGTGCAGGGGGTGGTGCCCTCTGCGGTTGGGGCGCCGGTTTGGGTGGAGGGAAACTGCGGGGTCGCTGAGTGCTGGAGCTGCCTTGCTGCAGCATCGCCTTGCGCTTGCGGTTCTCAAACGCATTCTTGCGCTTGCTCTCAACCATGATAGAGGCATCTACCAGCGACTCAAGGTCTGGGTATGGAACAGCCACAAGGATACTCTGCATCTCATCATGCAGACCATTCAGAAAGCGATCCTTCTTCTTCTCTTCTGTGTCGGTGTCTTCTGGAGCATACCTGGACAGAGTGGTGAATTTGTCCATGTAATCCACCACAGACATGCTTCCCTGCTTCAAATTCATGAACTTATCCTTCATGAGCTTGATCAGTCCTGAGGGGATGTGAGTCTTGCGGAACTTGGTCTTGAACTCTTCCCAGTTGATGACGTGTCCTTCAGCTTGAATAGCCTTGACATTTTCCCACCAGGCACGTGCAGGTCCAGAAAGGAAATGAGTGGCGAATAACACCTTCTCATCATTGCCGACTCCGGCGACCTCCAGGTTGTTCTCTATGGTGCGAAGCCAATCATCGGCGTCAAGGGGTTCAGTGCACTTGGAGAAAACAGGAGGGTTGGTGCTCTGGAAATCTTTCAGCTTAGAGCGGGGTTCTCCATTTCCATCCCCGCCATTATTGTTGTTGGCGTTTCCGGTAGCAAGTTGAGCGAGGTGCTGAAGGGTCGCGAGGTTAGCTTGGCACTCCGCACGGGCTGCCTCGCGGTCTTCCATCATGAGGCGCAGAAGTTGCGCCATGGTTGGGTCCGGAGGTGGAGGGGGGTTTTGGTCTGACCCGCTCGCATTTCCGCTACGGGTTTCAACCATCCTGGAGAGGTGTGGATTCAGATATTAATGGGGAAACAAAGAGATGGGAGCCACTTAAAAGGGAAGGGCTTGTTAAAAATGCATAATTTTGAAAACGGAAACACGCAAAAGCAAGGTAGGTAAATGATAGCATAATATAGCAGGGGTGCCAAGGCACAAAAGCATCACACAACAATCATATCCAAACAATCAAGCTCACACTTCGGAAACTACAACGATTACGGGAATTCGCGCATAGGACTAGTCTCAAGGGAAACCTAATCTTTGGGGTATCCTATTCGAATCAACTGAGCTTGTCATGTCTTCAATTCCTCGAGTCCGGTGAATCTGAGTTGGGGGAACATCGCCAAATATATAGGCTTGGAAGAGGATGAGATAGTAGAATAAGAACTTTCAAAGTCGCTAGAAATTAGAGGAGTGAGAATTAGAAGTTTTTGAAAGGGTAAGAAAGATAGAAGCTAAACTTCTATTATTTAGGAAAATAGGTTTAGTAAATAACTTTTATCAAAGTAGTATTTTCCTAACTAACGCCCATGCTAACTAAGGTCTCCTACGATCGGGATGGCTCACGATACCGGCTACGTGGGACCCCGGACTTACCAGTCCAGAACTCACGTTATGCATACAATTTCACGATCCCAAGATCATTCCATCGTGAATACATAACCGAACCGATACCGGATTACATCATCCATTACGATACCGAAATAATATTAATACGGAAGTCTTACATCATAGGCCATCAAGGCCGAAGTTCAACAAACAGCGAGCGGAATTTATTTGACTTCAAACGGTGGTGGAACCCAAGTCGGGCCTTTACCCTACAGGCGGGCTGACCGGGAGAGCGTCCTAGTTCGCGTCTTCGGCGTCGTAGTCTTCTTCTTCGTAGTACTCCTCTTCAAAGTCCGGCCAAGTAAATAGCCGGGACAACAATGCCAATGAGTATGTTTGAATGTACTCGCAAACCACCTTAGAGAGAAATAAAGGATATGCAATATGGCGGTAGCAAGGAACGAGCACTAACTAAGGCGACAAAGAGCGAGAGAGAGTTTCTCTCGAGAATAAGATATCTTTATAAATTTGTTGAAAAATCTTTTTGAAAACAATTGTCATTTGAAGACTAATAGGTAAAGGTGACCCAATTTATTTTTCCGGCCCTCAAAATGGCCAAAACAACTGTACCAACTTTCCACCGTACCTCTCAGGTACATTTTCTCCGATCCCACCGGCATTTTCCCGTACCTTCCCGGTACCTTTCAAAAATCTTTTCTTTGAAAACATTTGTAAAACAAAAACTCTTCAGCGTAGGTATCATGCCTTCCCAACCGTCCATGATCGCGGACGCGGCTATTCGAATAGTTTTCACTCTGCAGAGGTTGTACACTTTCACCATAAGATCCGATAAATCCGCCGGGATCATCCCTGGTTAACCAAGCGTCAAAACGCGAGGCTCGGATAACCGATCGCAGTTTTTCGCTTGCTCGCCTTAGCCTAAGACATGCCGAATGAGATGTACCTCCCAACACCAGAGTCCGGGATGCCGTTTACCCAGGAGTTGCAAAGTCCCCGGCACACCCGACCCTCCGGAATGCCGTTCAACCACTAGGCATCTTTCAATGGGAGCTCATAAGTTGTACCCCGCGTACACGAACGAGGCAAATGGGTTGCGTCCCTTCTCATGGGAAGAACCCCGGTCGAAGCGTCCATGGTCGGACTGCCACTACACTTGCAGGAGTCAGTCTAAGGCGAGACAAACTACTACACTACGCCCCGTGCCCACTTTGGGGTAATATGGTTGCACTGTCTAATTGGTCAGGTTAAGTACCCAAGGCACCGAAGTTTTCGAAATCCTTTTTATCTCCACTTTATTCCAGCAAAACTCACTTTTGCAAATCAGCTCTTCATTTTCAAACTCCAACTTGGGCAGGGCTACCCCGTTCCAAGGTTTTCGAAAAACATCTTTCTAAGAAAACATTTTCCAAAACTTTTTCACAAGGGCTCCCAACCTATAGTCCACCTTTTCTTGAAAATCGGCGACAAGGATGATAAGGTGATAAGCACCATATCACTATTAAGATGGGGATCAGTAGGTTCCAATGAGGTCTGCACCCTAAGGGTGGATTAATTAAAACTCCGGTGGCGCTAACCACCGACAATAATAAATGAAAAACATGCACTTTGCAAAACCTGGAATAATGCAAGAACAAGGTATATGTAGGATCAGAGATGCATCAAAAGGTGGCTTGCCTTGATCAGCAAAGTGCCCCTGGTCTTCCTCTTCAATCCCTCCAAAGTCTCCTTCTCCTTCGTTGCCGGCGGTGTTCGAATCTAGCGTCGCAAAAAGAAAACAACAAGCCATACTCAATCAACAAACCACACCAGAATAATTCACATAAAAATTTGGTAAAATCACAGTATGTAAAGATTTACTAATGCAAGCTACTGAAAGTGGTTTCACCCATTTATGATTTTTAAAACAAAAGATATGATTTTTGCAATTTCAGAAATGACTTAGGAACCATTTAAATGGTCTAAATCTTTCTGTATGTCATAAAAATGCATGCAGCATACCTACTGAAAGCTAATAACATGTAGAGTACACATGCACAAGAATCACATGCAAATAATCTTTTAAATGACCTAGGTAAATTAACTAAGGCAGAAACCAGAGAATACAAACAACAAGACACACCGGTATCGAGCATCACCAATCAACACCAAACATACCCCTGGATAGGTGAGACTAAATGTGAACTAACCCTACCTGGTTTGGTATTTTTCTGATTTGTAAAAGATTTTACAAAAATCAAATACTACAAATCTATACTTGTTTCAGTTATTGAATTATTATAATTAAAATACTTCTCTGAAAAATAAACCCTTTGGAACAAAAGTACCATACAACTATATCTACCAGTAGCCCTTGGTTTTGCTTCAATATCATTTGTGGTTTTTGAAATAAAAATCAAGGAATAGCTCTCTGGTCATATTTTGATTTGTAAATAACACCAAAACCATGAAGCTTATGCATGTCATACTAGTGCCAAAACAAAGGTATTAACTTCTACTTAACACCAAAGTTAACCTCATGCAAAAAGGTTTTATAAATCTCACACAATAAATAAAATACACAATCAGATGCTTTTTAGGTTTTTATTTAACAGCACAGTTTCACAGCACAAAATCACATGCATGAATTTATATATGGTTAAGAATTTGTTCACGAGTACACAGCATTTCGAATCATCAAATTTGAGTCATTTATGAATTTATGGTATTTCGAAAACTAAACAGGGATTTACTGGCGGATTAAAAAGATGAAAAGGGGAAAGGAAATCGGGCCGAGGGCTGCTGGGCGCGGCCAGATTCGGCCCAGCAGCGCTGCGGCCGCGCGGGAATCGCGGTTTTGAACCCGGCCGACATGGCGGCCACGCTGGCGCGGGCCAGGGGAGGCGGGTGCATGCACCGGTTGGATGTGCATCCAACGGTGGCCACCACTCTCTTCTACCTCGCGTCGCGGAAGGTTTGCGGGGCAAACCCTAGCTACTCTGAGGCTTCGCGGGCTCACCTCGGGGCGCAGTGTCCGGCGAGAGTAGGTGCGTTGGACGCGGAAGAAGGTCCGCTCCCGGACGGTAGTCGAGGCGGCGGAAACAGCAGCGACTCCTGCGGCGGTCGTCGTCGGCGTCGAAGACGCTGTTCGGAACAGCGGGCGCTACGGGGAACCCTGTGTCGAGCGAACGCGTGCGTTATAATGAGGGGAAAAAGGGGCTTCCAGAGAGGGCGGTGGCGGCCGAAACAGCACCTCTTTTTTCGGCGAGCGACGGCGACGGCGAGGCTGCTGTTCGGGATGGCGTCGTCGGCAGGCGTTCCTGGGAAGAAATGGCATGCGCATTAGAGAGAGGGAACCAGGGAGCATCCAGGGAACCAAGTGGGAGAGGAAACGGGGGTGGAGTCCCGTGACGGTAACCTTCACCGTGTGCTTGCCGGCGTCGAGCACGCGCACGAGCAGCAGGGAGGGAGACGGGATCTCTCCTCCCGTGAGGGGTGGTTGGAGTGGGAGGGGTTCTGTGGCGAGCGGGACAAGCAAGAGGAGGTCCGGGCCGTTTTATAGCTCGCCGCGCGGTTCTTGGTGTGCGAGACCGTGGCGAGGAAGAGAGGGCGGGCGGCAGCAGCTCATTGGCGGAGAGGGGCGGCGTGCTACGTGTCTGAGACACGGTGCCACGCCGTGGACGCACGCGCCCGTCGTCTGCAGCGAGAGAGAGGGCGAGACAGCACGGCGACGACGCGATCTGTCACGCGTTCGACAGAATGACGGGACTGGGCGTCGGGGTTGGCGTGCACGGAGGAGGGGAAAAGGCTGGCGGCGCTTGTCTCTGATGGTGCGGGAGCACGCTTCTGTGATCGCCTCGTCCTCCAAGCCTACCAGCGCGAGGGAGTGAGGTGGCCACCGTGGCCGTGCCCGTGCAGACGTGCACGGTCACCACAGGTGGTCACCGCGGCGTGTCAGCGAGAGTGAGCGAGGGTAGGGAGTTTTGGGGGTGCAGATGGGAGTAGAATGGTGCAGAGAGCGTCGATGATCCACTGCCCTCGTGTGCACGCGCAGCAAGGTAAAGAGAGGGGAGTTTCTCCCGTGAGGTGTGTCCAAGCGGAGAAGTGATGGGAGAGGATGATTAGGGAGATAGGGGAGGGACAGGAGGGGAGCTAGGGGGTAGGGAACTGCAGGAGGGAGTGCTGCAGTCGTGCAAGCCTCCAAACTTGGCAGCATATGGTTGGCAGGGTCACATGCGATGCATGGCCATCCAACAAAGCCCGGCCCTATCTCTCTCTCTCTAATTCTTTCTCACTCTCTCGATGGAGCAGCCACATGCAAGTGCAGAAATGTGGTGAGTGAGTGGGTTGAGAGAGAGATAGTTAAGCAGAAAAATAGAAGGAAGAAGAAAGAGGGAAAGCAAAATGATTAGCATATGGTCTAAGTGACCATTTCTTGCCCAAGTCAAATTTCTTGGGATCATGGCCTGGTCAACCTCATGTCAGATGGGTCGAGTCAATGATGAAAAAGAGATGAGGTAAGTTGCACAAGGCTAGGGAAAATTTCAGAATATCGTTTGAGAAAAAGATTAAAAAGAAAGTGTGGAGAAAATTTTGAGGGAATTAGGATCTTGGAAGATCATGATCACATGCATAAGGGTGTGTGTCATGGTTCACTTAATTCAAACCAGAAATAAAGAGGTTCACATGTAGAAAAGAGTTTTAGGATTTCTAGTGGTGGACACACAATTGGAATATTCACAAGCACATACACACACATATCATACAACCAATGCAAGAGTAACTATATGCATGAATTTTTTTTTTTTTTTTAATGATAGAAGAAGTTTTTGTTGGCCCAAAAATTTGTATTCCAAAATTTTAATCAAGTCATAAAAGTTGGGTTGTTACACTTTGCCTGATAATCTTAAATATGCTCATATTGATGATAAGAAAATATATCATGTTATTATTAGTTCTAAGCTTACAGAGTTTGAAGAAGAAAGATTATTGCAAATATTGAAGAAACACCGAGGTGCTATTGGCCATACTCTTGATGACTTGAAGGGGATTTCTCCCTCTATTTGCCAACACGCCATTAATATGGAAGATGATGTGAAGCCTGTTGTTGAACCTCAGCGTCGTCTAATTCCCAAGATGAAGGATGTGGTAAGAAATGAGGTATTACGACTTCTTGAAGCTGGTATTATATATCCTATTGCTGATAGTAGATGGGTTAGTCTCCTAAGAAAGGAGGGATGACTGTTGTGCCTAATGATAATGATGAGCTCATACCTCAAAGAGTAGTTGTAGGGTATAGAATGTGCATTGATTATCGAAAAGTTAATAAGGTTACTAAAAAAGATCATTACCCTTTACCATTTATTGATCAAATGCTAGAAAGGTTATCTAAAAATACTCATTTTTGTTTTCTTGATGGTTATTACGGGTTTTCACAAATTGCTGTTAAAGCTATAGATCAAGAGAAAACCACTTTTACTTGTCCCTATGGAACTTATGCTTATAGGCGTATGCCTTTTGGTTTATGTAATGCTCCTGCTACTTTTCAAAGATGCATGTCTGCTATTTTTCATGGCTTTTGTGAGAGTATTGTGGAAGTATTCATGGATGATTTTTCTGTCTATGGGAATTCTTTTGATAGTTGCTTGCGAAACCTTGATAAAGTTTTGCAGAGATGTGAAGAAACTAACCTTGTTCTTAATTGGGAGAAATGCCACTTTATGGTTAATGAAGGAATTGTATTGGGACATAAAATTTCGAGAGAGGTATTGAAGTTGATAGAGCTAAAGTTGAAGCTATTGAGAAGATGCCCTATCCAAGGGATGTTAAAGGTATTCGTAGTGTTCTTGGTCATGTTGGGTTTTATAGGAGATTTATTAAAGATTTCTCCAAGATTTCAAAGCCTCTTACTAATCTTCTTCAAAAAGATGTACCTTTTGTTTTTGATGATGATTGTAAGGAAGCTTTTGAAACTCTAAAGAAAGCCTTAACAAGCTGCTCCTATAGTTGAACCTCCCGATTGGAATTTACCATTTGAAATTATGTGTGATGCTAGTGATTTTGCTTGTAGGCGCTGTTCTTGGACAGCGAGTAGATAAAAAATTAAATGTTATTCATTATGCTAGTAAAACTCTTGATGCTGCTCAAAGAAATTATGCTACTACTGAAAAAGAATTGTTAGCTGTAGTCTTTGCTTGTGATAAATTTAGATCTTATATTGTTGATTCAAAAGTTACAATTCATACTGATTGTGGGGACCCCGGACTAACTGTCTGAAATACCCTGTTATGTATACAGCTCACGATCCCATGATCAGTGTGTCGTGAACAAATAACCGAACTGATATCAAATTACACCATCCATTACAAAGCGGAATAACAAAATTACAATATGGTCACATGACCGATAATTACATAATAACCTCGAAGGGCCTAACTAAACATCAGAGTAGCATCATCACTTCAGCAGCGCAGTACCCAAGTCATCTGCCACAACCCTACGAGCAAGCGGCCGGGAAGACGTTCCTAGCTCGCATAGACGTCGCCAACTCCTTCTTCGTCCGTCGTGTTCCTCCAAGTCCGGCCAAGTAAATAGCCGGGGACAAAGCCGTGAGTACATTTGGATTTGTACTCGCAAACCATCAAGAAAGATGCTAACCGAGCTAACTAAAAGAGACAAGAGAAGAAGAATAGTTTCTCTTGTGGATATAGCATGTGAAAGAGAATTAGTTTCTCTTGTGGATATAGTATGCCGACATCTCAAGTGATGCGGACACTATGGTGTTTCAAGGACATCCCACTAAACATCTAGGAGGAAAGATAGCACACCGCCATCTCACTTGATGGGAACGCTTAGGAAGTTCTAAGACATATCTAGACCTTTATTGAGGATGAGGTAGCATAAGTCCATCTCAGTTGACGGGAATGCTAGAGAATTATTGTGACATACTTATATCTTTATTGAAGAGGATACTTCAAAAGATACCTATGACATCTCTATATCTTTGTTAAAGAAGAGTTCCTCTACATGAAACACTAGGAAAAAGTTCCCCACTTGGTCTTATTTTTCCACGACCATCTCCATATGGTCGACACACGCCCTTTTTCCGTACCCTTCCGGTACATCCAACACAACACTTTCTTTGCAAAGCATTTATCAAAACAAAACACAAGCCCCGGTTAAGTATGGCCATTTCAACCCGTCCATGACCGTGGACACGGCTATTCGAATAGATTTGACTCTGCAGAGTTTGCACACTTTCCCCACAACTATCCGGATACCTATCGTGTGGGCATCATCCCCGCATAACAACATATGCCACGACGGATACCCGGACATAACCTTTCGCCCATCTCCACTGGCATGAGTCCTCCCCTGCGGGCTTACCCCTTCCCGGCACCCCGGCAGCATACCTCCTTTTGAGCGTATCTCCGGCGCCATGACGAAGACCCTCGGTAATCGTCCGGCTATCGGTTAAGACAGTGTATTGCCTCCTCCAGAGCGCAACCCGGCATCGGAGGTCATCGTGACCCTCCCTAGAAAGTTGTGAAGGGTGCTCCTGCCAGCTTCAACAAACTACGGGCTAAGCCCCGTCCCACACCAGGGTAGTGTGGTTGCGCGATAAAAAGTTGGGACGGCGAACACTTATACGTAGTGCTCCTTTTTAGAAACCTTTCCTTTTTCCCACAACACCACGGTTGCTCAACCAACCTCCATACACCACTTTCCCAAACATCTTTATCAAGATCCTTTGCTTTCATAAACCATACACTTGGGTTAACTCACCCAAGGTTTTCATAAACATTTACAACAAGGTAAACCTTGAGGGGTTCCCAACCTATAGTTTCATGAGAAGGAACTAATACACAACACGGCCGAGATGAGGATCATCACGCCATGAGGAGTAAGTGTGAGTGGCTCAAATGGAATTATACTTGCTTAAGGTAAGCATGTATAAAGACAACATAGGGTGGGTCAAACTTTCAGATTTGTGGTACTTCGATGCAACTTGGATGGTGTAAGTTCACTACCCAACCAACATTCACAAGGTTACACGGCATACTTCTCTCAAGTTGAGAATTACACCAAGGTTCATGACTTTGATACCTCTAGACATCATCAAAGTGGTGGATGTGAAGCAAACTTTTATCTTGGAAATAAGATATGCCCAAGTTGAGCATACATGACGACCAAAGGGAACAACACGGCCATGATGCCATGCATCCCTCCAACATGTGAGCAAGGGTGGGACAACACCACAAGGGAGTAACCCAATTACACCGTACAAAGACAACAGAAATAGAGAGAGCAACACATAAGGAAATAAGATGCTTCGGGACATCAACAAATGACATCCGACTAGGCATCAAACAGAGTTCAAAGATGGCTTGCCTTGGCTTATTTGTCCCCGGACTTCTTCAACTCCATCAATATATGAATCCCAATAACATAAATAAAATCCTCGTCCGATTCCACTTCTTCTTCTTCTCCGGAATTGTTCGCATCTATCGCCGGAAAATATAAAAGGAACACAATCAATCATAATGCAACAATCATAACAAGCATGCAACAATCAACAATCAAAAGCTAACCACTCTTCTCCGGCTAACATATTAAAGACTTATAGATACTACAAAGCATCTAAAAGAAAACCCATTTTATTTACCTAGTAAAGGTATGAGAGTGCCACGACTTAGCAATTGCCTCTCTCGGTATCACCAAGGTACAACTAAGTATCCCCTGGTAGATAACATCATAAAGAGGACAAGAGCATTAGTTTGACATCAGATACATTCACAAAACATTTTCAAACATTTTTGGAAAAGTAGAAAATAGTTTTCCTAACTTAGTTTGCTCACATAACACAACATCCAAAATAGGAAGCAAACCATATTCCACAACATTTGAAAACTTAAGCAAAACAAAAGAGCTAATGTTAGGTTGCAGAGGTTTTATTTTGCAAGCATAAAACAAGGGTTGCCCATCTCTACTAAAAAGAGTTGGTCAAGAGTTTTAAATAAACCGAAAAGTTTTGCTCCAACAATGCATGTCACACATAAACATTGCTAACAGTAACAAATATGTATGAACAGAGACTAATAATATTTTTCCTATATAACCAGTACTAATACAAGACTAACCCAATTGGAATCACCCAAAAATATTAAACCTACAATTTTAGGAATTTCTTTGAATCTGACTGTACAGAAAACAAGATCTGTAAGCCGTAAATCGCAGAAAAATCCTAAAAATATGAGGCCACTGGCATTTGAAAGATATTTAAACAGAGATTCACACACAGTTGGATTTGGGTTCAAATTATTTCTGAAACTCTCATAAATGGATTTACAAGTTTACTGCATGTTTTCACCATTTGCTTTAACTATGGAGTTGCAGAACAGATAAAAGTTTGAAACTTGTTTGAGATGATTAAGAAAACATTCAGTAATCCTACAGAAGTGGAATCACTCAATTAGGTTCAAAAATGGATTTTTGATGAATTAAAAGCTAACAGCCATGTCTGCAGAACATACAGAACAAGTTTAATTCATCAAAAATCATACACAAATCATACAAATATGAGGTCTGCAGCATCTGAAAGGTATTGAATAGGTGGTTCTTACCCAGTTGGTTTCATTCAAAAATTCGTCTCCAAGCTCCTGGTTTAATTCGACAAATTAAGATCTGACCAGATCTTGATCTGTGAACCATTTCAGTTTCAGGAGGTCAATCGAAGTGCAACCACCGCCAAAATGAAGGTATTGGAGAGGGCTTTCACTCCCAGTTTAATTTACTCGAAAAGGTTTTGTAAACCGGGAGAAATCTAACAAATAGTGATTCTGCATGTTTTCAGAACTTTATTTACCATGCAAAATCCGTAAGGAATTTGAGGATGAGACCAACGCCAAGTTGTAGATCTTTTCAATACTTATCTGTGGAACTTTGAATCACTCGATTTGGATCTGCACACGAGTTTTGGCGGATTTTACAAGATCGTACCAGAATCTGAAACAGCAAGATAGCAGAAATTACTGCAGGGATTTGGACGAACTTTGCTCAAGAACTTCAGATCTGAGGATAGCTCAAGCTTCTCCATGCTTGGACCAACATGCACCTGCATCAAGATCCAATCTTAGCAATGGAGGAAGAAGAAGAGGAGAGAAAACCATCAAGGGTTAGGGAGAAGAAGGAGAGGGAGGCTCTCATGGTGAGGGGAAGCTTGAGGGAGAAGGAGAGCTGCGGTTTGGTGTGCTCTCATGGCCATGGCCGGCCATGGAGCCTTGGTGGAGCTTCAGCTCGTGGGAAAGAGGTAGGAGAGGAGTGTGGGGGAGTGGAGGAAGAGAAATGGGAGCCAAAGGTGAAGGAGGTGGCCGGCCAAGCTCATTATATAGAAGGAGAGGGGTGGATGCCTCCTTTTTTGATTGGCCAAGGTGGGTGGCTGCCCATTTAATTGTTGAGGTAGTTGGGAGACAAGGCTTGCAAGAGAAGAAAATGAGGAGGAGGGGCTGGCCGAATTTCAAGTCATGGCCGGCTCCTTTCTTGTCATGAGCAAGTGAGAAAGGTGAGGGAGAGGCACAACATCCATGTGAGTAGATATGTGCATGATGTTGAGGAGAAAATGTCAAAGGGTGACTTCGATGATGATAAAAATAGGAGTAGATACATATAGATAAAAAGGAGTATGAAGGTGACATCAATTCATGAGGTCAAGGTGATGATGAAAAAAGAATAGAGGATTGAGATGGGTATGATGAGATATAAGTTGCTCTTCAAATAAGAGGTCAATTGGGAGTGATTTGGGAGTATCAAAAGATCATCCATTTGCTCAAGAATTGAAGGATGGAGGGGATACAATGTGGTAGATCAGAGATGTGCAAGAGTTTTCATTTGAAAAAAAACTTATTTGAAAAAGTATTTGAAACACCTCAATTGTCTAGGGACAATTGGGAATGTACTCAAGTGAAATGGAATTTTGAAGATGTTGAGAGAAAACTAGTTGGAACATAGGAGTTCAAAATGTTCTACTTACTTTCTCAAGTAAAGTAGAGTTTTTCTCAAGTGTAAAATAATCAAGAGGAAAACAAGAATTGGTATAAGTACCATAAACAAGCCTTTTTCTGAAAAGAAAGCAAGATAGAAAATAATGTTTTTAGAAATCAGTACTTGGTAGAAATGGGATGGAAACAAAACCCATTTCAGTTCCTTGTTTTCTTTGAAGAAATATCTTGGGAAGATTTAATAAGACTAGAAGTAGTTTTGTGATCCAAAACCAGAGAAGGAAAACAAAGGGGTTTTGAGAAAGGAAACACATTTAGAGAGGAGTGTTCTCAAGGGTAGGTGGTGGCTACATAATGTACCCATCAGTCCCACTCTTGGTTTTGTAAAGATTAAATTTGAATGAAAACAAAAACAAGAGGTAAAAGAGGAAGAAGTAATCTGGTGCTGGAACATGGGATAGGATACCAGATCAAGTTGAATATATGAGTTGCAAGGATTGACTGAGACATGCAAGACGTGGTGGTTGAAGAGGATGTTGCATAGATGAGATCCATGCATTGAAGTCAACAATAACAGTTGTGGGTGCTTAGAGATCAATTGCCCAAGTCTGGACATTTTAAGCCTGTCAACACAGATGGTCGACATGGCCTCAAAACCAACAAGGATGAGTGGGTATAAGAGAGGGATGTAGCAAGGGGTAGATGGCACCAAGTTTTGAATTAAGGATGATTGAGCTATCTTGTACCACAAGGAGAAAAAATCAAGATGGCACACTCATGTTGTCATCAGGAGAGAGGTTTGATGTAGTAAGAAGGAAAACAACATTTCCTAAGTCACACATGTGTTTTATTTGGTGAGTTGCTTGTTTAACCACTAGGGGTGTTGTTCTATGAGGTAGCTCCAGACAAAACTCAACAAGCAAATCAAGACAATTCATCTACCAACAGATCAAGGCAATTCATCATAACCAACAGATCAAGGCAATTCATCTTAATTAGTCTAGAGAAAAAGTTTTTGTTCCCCCTAATTTTTGCACAAAGGACAATTAAACAAGGTTGCAAAAGTTGGGGTGTTACAGATCTTCCACCCTTAAAATAATCTCGTCCCGAGATTACTGAGTGTAGAAGTAGAGGGGTTATAAAGTTTAGCCAAAGTCAGACTCCATTCTTCTGTAGACGTGCCGTTGTAGAGAAGGTCGTTGCTTCATCTTCTGGGAGACATGATGGATTTCTGCCGATGGCGAGCTTCATGAAGAGGTTGACTACTCCATGCAGGTGTTGGATCTGTAGTTTCTTCGCGATCCTAGAGGGGGTTCAAGGCTGTGGGAGGGTTAGTGCACCCAACGGTGCTTAAGCAGGGCTGAAAACTTTTTAGAGTTAACTTTAAATTTTAGTGGAAGACGAAGTCTTCCACCCTTAAAATTGTTCAGCGGGGTTTTTGAAAATTAGAGCTTCAGCGACGGGTCTTGTCGGCGCTTTCGAAGGAGGCATTGATCTCTCTCCTTGAGTCGAACATCTTCAGGGGGTGTTGTGTAGTCCACGGCTTCAAGAGGGGTTAGTGCATCCCACGTTTCCAACGGTTTGTTAGAAAGGTTTTAAATTTTAGGGTTAGCTCCAACTTTTAGTGGAAGACTTCCACCCTTAAGATTTTTCATCGATCTTTCGGAAAAACTCAGAGCTTCTGCCTCATGGTTCTGTCTGGGGCTTCTGAAGAAGTCATCGGTCTTCCTTGTTCAGCTGAAGAATCTTCGGGGGCGACGTGCAGACCACAACTTCAAGAGGCACTCCCGGTGTTAACTAAACCATAGGACGCGTGGTGAGTTAGTTAGTCGAGGAAACTCCTGGTTGGTATCCACATGAAGCAGCAACAAAGGTCGTCGGAGAAGACAATCTTCAGCTTGAGGGTCGGTGCTGACTTCAATAACAACTAAGAAGTTAACGGGTAGACTATGCCTAAAGTCTTGAGTCTTGGAGTATCTTCAGGAGCTTCGTTTGATGAGGACCAGATGAACCATGTGATGTAGCTCGACTTTGACGCTATTGTTCTCTCAGCTTGTCAGATGATGTGTTGGAGGGTATTTTCAAGAAGGTATCCTAGAGGTTAGCGCGATTATACTCCCGCGTTAGACCAAGTTAGTAAGTCTTCTGGTAGAGGTGCAGTCACTCTTGAAGGTAGAGGCTTCTGCTTTCTTGATGAAGTGGAGATGCTTCAGATGACCTTGAAAGTAGTCGGCGTAGATAGGGGTCTGAGTTAGTTTACCTGACGGTTGAAAAACAACTGCTAACGGGTTTAGAGTTAGAGCCTTTCGTTAATCTACCCAACTAACTAGCAGTTAGCAATACACCGGCGAGGCAAACTTTAATCCTATCATGGCATGCGACACCCATACAATCATAACCAGAGACAAAATACCACTAACAGGGGCTACTGGTATTTTTCCTAGATGCACAGTAACAAAACAAGATCTGCACAATTGGAGTCATTCAAAAATATTTATTTTTCAATTTTTGAGACTCAAAATACTAACCAGAAACAGTGATCATGTTTTATTTATTAAAAATCGCACAAAAATCCTAAAAATACAAGGTCAGTGGCGTCTGAAAGATAATTTCATACTGGTTCTAGTGCAATTGGAATCACATCAATCGGAGCTACCAAACTATTTTTATTATCAAAACAGTACACTGGCAGATTTCCATTTTTAATTTCTATTTCACAAATTTCAAACAATTAAAAAAAAAAGGCGGAAACGCCTAAATAGCAAGACATACATGCACACAACAGACAGATGCAAACACTCAAGGCAGCACACTAGGGAACCACAAGCAACCATCACACCAGACATGGTACTCTAAGTACCCAGAAATTCCTAATGCGCGGGGTAGCTCAATCAAAGCGATTGAGTTTGTCCTATCCATCCTATAGGTTTGGGGCTGGTCGCATATGTTGACGTCTTCATATCATTAGCATCAGCTTCAATTTGGATCCTTGTAGCAGTTGGTGGTGAAGGGGCCGGGTGTTGAGTCGTTGATGTTGAGGCGGAGGAGAAAGCTGCGTAGAACTTCTAGTCTCGACATCCCGGAAACATGAGGTCCTCGAAGAGGTAGCTGTTGAGGTGCTTCTAAAGTAGAGATCTTCTCGTGGCTGTCCTAAAAATAACTAGTCAAGAAACTGAGGGCTTGATCCCCGACGACCGCAAAAGTGCAAGTCCACGGAGGAACAAGGTCAGCTCCTTAACGAGACTTTGGTGATAACCAAAGACATGATCTTATTATTCTTTTATCCGCACACTAAGTCGGCCTCCAATCTTGAACAGCTGATGTTGGACATACACGAGTCTTCCCGAGGGATTGATCCATCTTTGAGTTAGAGTCTCCGGTCTGAGTTGGGGACATCGTCCAATATGTAGTTTTGAAGTGGATGAGACAATAGAGTAAGAATTTTCGAACATTTATAAAGCAGAGAGATAAGAATTTAGAAGCTTTGATTAAATAAGAGGAGTAGAAGCTATACTTCCGACTGAAGAAACAATTTGTTTCATAAATAGTTTTTCCCAAGTAATTGTTTTCCTAACTAACGGCCATGCTAACTAAGGTCTCCTACAGTCAGGATAGCTCTGATACCAGCTCTGTGGGGACCTCGGACTAACTGTCCGAAATACCCTGTTATGTATACATCTCACGATCCCATGATCAGTGTGTCGTGAACACATAACCGAACTGATATCAAATTACACCATCCATTACAAAGCGGAATAAGAAAATTACAACATGGTCACATGACCGATAATTACATAATAGCCTCGAAGGGCCTAACTAAACATCGAGTAGCATCATCACTTCGAGCAGCGCAGTACCCAAGTCATCTGCCACAACCCTACAGGCAACTGACTGGGAAGACGTTCCTAGCTCGCATAGACGTCACCAACTCCTTCTTCGTCCGTCGTGTTCCTCCAAGTCTGGCCAAGTAAATAGCCAGGGACAAAGCCGTGAGTACATTTGGATTTGTACTCGCAAACCATCAAGAAAGATGCTAACCGAGCTAACTAAAAGAGACAAGAGAAGAAGAATAGTTTCTCTTGTGGATATAGCATGTGAAAGAGAATTAGTTTCTCTTGTGGATATAGTATGCCGCCATCTCAAGTGATGCGGACACTATGGTGTTTCAAGGACATCCCACTAAACATCTAGGAGGAAAGATAGCACACCGCCATCTCACTTGATGGGAACGCTTAGGAAGTTCTAAGACATATCTAGACCTTTATTGAGGATGAGGTAGCATAAGTCCATCTCAGTTGACGAGAATGCTAGAGAATTACTGTGACATACCTATATCTTTATTGAAGAGGATACTTCAAAAGATACCTATGACATCTCTATATCTTTGTTAAAGAAGAGTTCCTCTACATGAAACACTAGGAAAAAGTTCCCCACTTGGTCTTATTTTTCCACGACCATCTCCATATGGTCGACACACGCCCTTTTTCCGTACCCTTCCGGTACATCCAACACAACACTTTCTTTGCAAAGCATTTATCAAAACAAAACACAAGCCCCGGTTAAGTATGGCCATTTCAACCCGTCCATGACCGTGGACACGGCTATTCGAATAGATTTGACTCTGCAGAGTTTGCACACTTTCCCCACAACTATCCGGATACCTATCGTGTGGGCATCATCCCTGCATAACAACATATGCCACGACGGATACCCGGACATAACCTTTCGCCCATCTCCACTGGCATGAGTCCTCCCCTGCGGGCTTACCCCTTCCCGGCACCCCGGCATCATACCTCCTTTTGAGCGTATCTCCGGCGCCATGACAGAAGACCCTCAGTAATCGTCCGGCTATCGGTTAAGACAGTGTATTGCCTCCTCCAGAGCGCAACCCAGCGTCGGAGGTCATCGTGACCCTCCCTAGAAAGTTGTGAAGGGTGCTCCTGCCAGCTTCAACAAACTACGGGCTAAGCCCCGTCCCACACCAGGGTAGTGTGGTTGCGCGATAAAAAGTTGGGACGGCGAACACTTATACGCAGTGCTCCTTTTTAGAAACCTTTCCTTTTTCCCACAACACCACGGTTGCTCAACCAACCTCCATACACCACTTTCCCAAACATCTTTATCAAGATCCTTTGCTTTCATAAACCATACACTTGGGTTAACTCACCCAAGGTTTTCATAAACATTTACAACAAGGTAAACCTTGAGGGGTTCCCAACCTATAGTTTCATGAGAAGGAACTAATACACAACACGGCCGAGATGAGGATCATCACGCCATGAGGAGTAAGTGTGAGTGGCTCAAATGGAATTATACTTGCTTAAGGTAAGCATGTATAAAGACAACATAGGGTGGGTCAAACTTTCAGATTTGTGGTACTTCGATGCAACTTGGATGGTGTAAGTTCACTACCCAACCAACATTCACAAGGGTACACGGCATACTTCTCTCAAGTTGAGAATTACACCAAGGTTCATGACTTTGATACCTCTAGACATCATCAAAGTGGTGGATGTGAAGCAAACTTTTATCTTGGAAATAAGATATGCCCAAGTTGAGCATACATGACGACCAAAGGGAACAACACGGCCATGATGCCATGCATCCCTCCAACATGTGAGCAAGGGTGGGACAACACCACAAGGGAGTAACCCAATTACACCGTACAAAGACAACAGAAATAGAGAGAGCAACACATAAGGAAATAAGATGCTTCGGGACATCAACAAATGACATCCGACTAGGCATCAAACAGAGTTCAAAGATGGCTTGCCTTGGCTTATTTGTCCCCGGACTTCTTCAACTCCATCAATATATGAATCCCAATAACATAAATAAAATCCTCGTCCGATTCCACTTCTTCTTCTTCTCCGAATTGTTCGCATCTATCACCGGAAAATATAAAAGGAACACAATCAATCATAATGCAACAATCATAACAAGCATGCAACAATCAACAATCAAAAGCTAACCACTCTTCTCCGGCTAACATATTAAAGACTTATAGATACTACAAAGCATCTAAAAGAAAACCCATTTTATTTACCTAGTAAAGGTATGAGAGTGCCACGACTTAGCAATTGCCTCTCTCGGTATCACCAAGGTACAACTAAGTATCCCCTGGTAGATAACATCATAAAGAGGACAAGAGCATTAGTTTGACATCAGATACATTCACAAAACATTTTCAAACATTTTTGGAAAAGTAGAAAACAGTTTTCCTAACTTAGTTTGCTCACATAACACAACATCCAAAATAGGAAGCAAACCATATTCCACAACATTTGAAAACTTAAGCAAAACAAAAGAGCTAATGTTAGGTTGCAGAGGTTTTATTTTGCAAGCATAAAACAAGGGTTGCCCATCTCTACTAAAAAGAGTTGGTCAAGGGTTTTAAATAAACCGAAAAGTTTTGCTCCAACAATGCATGTCACACATAAACATTGCTAAAAGTAACAAATATGTATGAACAGAGACTAATAATATTTTTCCTATATAGCCAGTACTAATACAAGACTAAACCAATTGGAATCACCCAAAAATATTAAACCTACAATTTTAGGAATTTCTTTGAATCTGACTGTACAGAAAACAAGATCTGTAAGCCGTAAATCGCAGAAAAATCCTAAAAATATGAGGCCACTGGCATTTGAAAGATATTTAAACAGAGATTCACACACAATTGGATTTGGGTTCAAATTATTTCTGAAACTCTCATAAATGGATTTACAAGTTTACTGCATGTTTTCACCATTTGCTTTAACTATGGAGTTGCAGAACAGATAAAGGTTTGAAACTTGTTTGAGATGATTAAGAAAACATTCAGTAATCCTACAGAAGTGGAATCACTCAATTAGGTTCAAAAATGGATTTTTGATGAATTAAAAGCTAACAGCCATGTCTGCAGAACATACAGAACAAGTTTAATTCATCAAAAATCATACACAAATCATACAAATATGAGGTCTGCAGCATCTGAAAGGTATTGAATAGGTGGTTCTTACCCAGTTGGTTTCATTCAAAAATTCGTCTCCAAGCTCCTGGTTTAATTCGACAAAGTCATATCTGACCAGATCTTGATCTGTGAACCATTTCAGTTTCAGGAGGTCAATCGAAGTGCAACCACCGCCAAAATGAAGGTATTGGAGAGGGATTTCACTCCCAGTTTAATTTGCTCGAAAAGGTTTTGTAAAACGGGAGAAACCTAACAAACAGTGATTCTGCATGTTTTCAGAACTTTATTTACCATGCAAAATCCGTAACGAATTTGAGGATGAGACCAACGCCAAGTTGTATATCTTTTCAATACCTATCTGTGGAACTTTGAATCACTCGATTTGGATCTGCACACGAGTTTTGGCGGATTTTACAAGATCGTACCAGAATCTGAAACAGCAAGATAGCAGAAATTACTGCAGGGATTTGGACGAACTTTGCTCAAAAACTTCAGATCTGAGGATAGCTCAAGCTTCTCCATGCTTGGACCAACATGCACCTGCATCAAGATCCAATCTTAGCAATGGAGGAAGAAGAAGAGGAGAGAAAACCATCAAGGGTTAGGGAGAAGAAGGAGAGGGAGGCTCTCATGGTGAGGGGAAGCTTGAGGGAGAAGGAGAGCTGCGGTTTGGTGTGCTCTCATGGCCATGGCCGGTCATGGAGCCTTGGTGGAGCTTCAGCTCGTGGGAAAGAGGTAGGAGAGGAGTGTGGGGGAGTGGAGGAAGAGAAATGGGAGCCAAAGGTGAAGGAGGTGGCCGGCCAAGCTCATTATATAGAAGGAGAGGGGTGGCTGCCTCCTTTTTTGATTGGCCAAGGTGGGTGGCTGCCCATTTAATTGTTGAGGTAGTTGGGAGACAAGGCTTGCAAGAGAAGAAAATGAGGAGGAGGGGCTGGCCGAATTTCAAGTCATGGCCGGCTCCTTTCTTGTCATGAGCAAGTGAGAAAGGTGAGGGAGAGGCACAACATCCATGTGAGTAGATATGTGCATGATGTTGAGGAGAAAATGTCAAAGGGTGACTTTGATGATGATAAAAATAGGAGTAGATACATATAGATAAAAAGGAGTATGAAGGTGACATCAATTCATGAGGTCAAGGTGATGATGAAAAAAGAATAGAGGAATGAGATGGGTATGATGAGATATAAGTTGCTCTTCAAATAAGAGGTCAATTGAGAGTGATTTGGGAGTATCAAAAGATCATCCATTTGCTCAAGAATTGAAGGACGGAGGGGATACAATGTGGTATATCAGAGATGTGCAAGAGTTTTCATTGAAAAAAAACTTATTTGAAAAGTATTTGAAACACCTCAATTGTCTAGGGACAATTGGGAATGTACTCAAGTGAAATGGAATTTTGAAGATGTTGAGAGAAAACTAGTTGGAACATAGGAGTTCAAAATGTTCTACTTACTTTCTCAAGTAAAGTAGAGTTTTTCTCAAGTGTAAAATAATCAAGAGGAAAACAAGAATTGGTATAAGTACCATAAACAAGCCTTTTCTCGAAAAGAAAGCAAGATAGAAAATAATGTTTTTAGAAATCGAGTACTTGGTAGAAATGGGATGGAAACAAAACCCATTTCAGTTCCTTGTTTTCTTTGAAGAAATATCTTGGGAAGATTTAATAAGACTAGAAGTAGTTTTGTGATCCAAAACCAGAGAAGGAAAACAAAGGGGTTTTGAGAAAGGAAACACATTTAGAGAGGAGTGTTCTCAAGGGTAGGTGGTGGCTACATAATGTACCCATCAGTCCCACTCTTGGTTTTGTAAAGATTAAATTTGAATGAAAACAAAAACAAGAGGTAAAAGAGGAAGAAGTGATCTGGTGCTGGAACATGGGATAGGATACCAGATCAAGTTGAATATATGAGTTGCAAGGATTGACTGAGACATGCAAGACGTGGTGGTTGAAGAGGATGTTGCATAGATAAGATCCATGCATTGAAGTCAACAATAACAGTTGTGGGTGCTTAGAGATCAATTGCCCAAGTCTGGACATTTTAAGCCTGTCAACACAGATGGTCGACATGGCCTCAAAACCAACAAGGATGAGTGGGTATAAGAGAGGGATGTAGCAAGGGGTAGATGGCACCAAGTTGTGAATTAAGGATTATTGAGCTATCTTGTACCACAAGGAGAAAAATCAAGATGACACACCCATGTTGTCATCAGGAGAGAGGTTTGATGTAGTAAGAAGGAAAACAACATTTCCTAAGTCACACATGTGTTTTATTTGGTGAGTTGCTTGTTTAACCACTAGGGGTGTTGTTCTATGAGGTAGCTCCAGTCTACCAACAGATCAAGGCAATTCATCATAACCAACAGATCAAGGCAATTCATCTTAATTAGTCTAGAGAAAAAGTTTGTGTTCCCCCTAATTTTTGCACAAAGGACAATTAAACAAGGTTGCAAAAGTTGGGGTGTTACACTGATCATGCTGCAATTAGATACCTTATGACAAAGAAAGATGCTAAGCCGAGGCTTATTAGATGGGTACTTCTTTTGCAAGAATTTGATTTACATATTGTAGATAGGAAAGGTGCTGATAATCCCGTTGCTGATAATTTGTCTAGATTGGAAAATATTGCTTATGATCATGTTCCTGTTAATGATAGTTTTCCAAATGAACAATTGGCTGTAATAAAGGTGAGCTCGCGAGACAGTCCTTGGTATGCTGATTATGCTAACTTTATTGTTTCCAAGTACTTGCCTCCAACCTTTTCAGCTCAACAGAGGAGGAAATTCTTTTATGACTTGAGGCATTATTTATGGGATGACCCACACTTATATAAAGAAGGAGTGGATGGTATTCTGCGAAGGTGTGTTCCCGAATATGAACAACAAGAGATATTGAGTAAATGTCATGGCAGTGCTTATGGAGGACATCACGCCGGAGATAGAACCGCGCAAAAGGTTCTACAATCAGGTTTTTATTGGCCAACCCTCTTCAAAGATGCAAGGAAGTTTATTTTATCTTGTGATGAATGTCAAAGGGTTGGTAATATCTCCAGACGCAATGAAATGCCTATGAATTATACTCTTGTTATTGAACCGTTTGATTGTTGGGGATTTGACTTCATGGGACCTTTTCCCTCTTCAAAAGGTAACACTCATATACTTGTTGCTGTTGATTATGTTACTAAATGGGTGGAAGCCATACCTACAAAAAGTGCTGATGGTGAGACCTCTTTAAAAATGTTTTTAGATATTATTTTTCCTAGATTTGGAGTACCTAGATATATTATGACTGATGGAGGTTCTCATTTTATTCATGGAGGTTTTAGAAAAACTCTTGCTAAGTATGGTATTAATCATAGAATTGCTTCTGCTTATCACCCCTCAAAGTAGTGGTCAAGTAGAACTATCAAATAGAGAAATTAAATCTATCTTGCAGAAGACCGTTAATAAATCTAGAAAGAATTGGGCTAGTAAATTGAAAGAAGCATTATGGGCTTATAGAACTGCTTATAAAAACCCCATGGGAATGTCACCTTATAAAATGGTATACGGAAAAGCTTGTCATTTACCTTTGGAACTTGAACACAAAGCTTATCGGGCTGTTAGAGAATTAAATAAAGATCCTAAACTTGCCGGTGATAAGAGATTGCTACAATTAAGTTCTCTAGATGAATGGAGAAGTGAGCTTATGAAAATGCTAAACTCTTTAAAGAAAAAGTTAAAAAATGGCATGATAGAAGGATCATCAAAAGAGAGTTTAATATTGGGGATAAAGTCCTATTGTATCGGTCTCGTCTCAGATTCTTTGCGGGAAATTACTCTCGAAATGGGAAGGACCATATGTTGTTGAGGAGGTGTATCGTTCAGGAGCAATTAAAATTAGCTCTCTCCAAGGCAATGCTACGCAAGTGGTGAATGGACAAATACTCAAGCATTATATCTCGGGTGATTCTTATAATGTTGATGTTGATATTATTCGAGTGGAAACACCGGAGGCTTTCATCAAAGGACAAATTGACAATCCGCCAGAACTCGACTTTGAATAGGTAACAGTACTGGTAATGAAAAGTTCGCGATTTACTTTCCGAACATTATTTTTGCTGTTTTTGGAAAATATGAAAAATTACGAGATCGAAACGGAGTGGAAAAGACGCACGAGGGCGTGACACCACAGGCCGGCGCGGGCCCCAGCCTGGCCGCGCCGACCTATGGTGGCACCGCCTCGTCGCTCCTTTCCGACTCTGGTTCGACCTGGTACTTTCCGTTTGTTCTGAAAATTTTTATTATAAAATCCCCCGGACCCCTGGAGGTCCGTATATCGTCTTCTCGACGTGTTTTGTTTCGAGCTGTTTCTGCCAGGATCTGTTTTCAGTTTAGAAGCACCATGGTCTCCAAGAACAAGGGCAAGGAGCTTCCGGATGAAGATAATCAAGATCGTGAGTGGAAAGAAGAGGACAAGAGCGTCAAGGAAGAAGCAAAGGAGGATGAAGAGGAAGTCGAAGAAGTTCCGCAAGAGCGCCCGCGCACCACCATTGCAAGCATCGGAGTGGTGTCAGACTCGTTCAACGCCAAGAAGAGCGCACGGATTAGGACCGGAGGAGGATTTCCCCGTCATTACCTAGCTCCAAGGACATCTTCTTCAGGCATTCACCATCCATTCCGCAATCTAATCTACAATAGTCAAATTGAAAGGACCCCCAAGGCAGCATTGCCTAGCAATTGGGATATAGATCGTTCTAACACTGCAGGAAGGACGAAGCTCGAAGCTGAAGGTTGGGGAAATAACTCCAAGAATTGGGACTCGCCGTCGGACATACTTCTTAATCGCGTCGAGCACAATTCGGAGATGATCCGCAACCTTATGTACAAGATTGACGAGCTTCGGGAGCTTGTGGAGAAGCTTGTGAGGAATTCATCACCACCATCACCAAAGGAGTAATCCATCATCGGTATTGGCATCCCCTTGGTTTGTTCCAAGCTTGGGGAGTGCCGCGGTATCACATTATCTTTACCTTTTACTTTTTACTATCAAGTAGTGTCATATCATGAGTAGGGAAGTTATCGTATGAGATGGGTTGCGGTGTGGAAGTATCTCTCCTTTAGTTTGTCTATGTATCCCTTGGTGTGAGTTATCGTTATGGAATATTAATGAGAAGTCTTATCATTTACATATTGCACACCTTATTTTAGTTTGCAATTTCTACTATATGATTGATCTTGATTTTAGTATGGGTACCACTTTGGGAGCATTAAGTAAATCTATTTGGTTTTGGCAAACTTAGCAATGGTCAATAGCAACAACACTTTGAGTTTAAGAAGAATAGAGGAAGTACATGTAGAAGATATCATTATCTGTCTTATCAGTCCTTAGCTTAGTATTCTAAAGTTAAAACTGTTTGTGCTTACAAGTAAGATGCATGATTGTTTCTATCACATGTATATTTGTTTGTTTCCCTCAACCCTTATGCTTGCTATTTAACCTTGCTAGCCAAAGACCTGTACTGAGAGGGAATACTTCTCGTGCATCCAAACCTGAACCCAAACCTATGCCATTTGTGTCCACCATATCTACCCACTGCATGGTATTTTCTGCCATTCCAAGTAAATAGTTCATGTGCTACCTTTAAACAATTCAAAACTTATTACTTCTTATTTGTGTCAATGTTTTATAGCTCATGAGGAAGTATGTGGTGTTTTATCTTTCAGTCTTGTTAGGCAGCCTCCATTAAAGGACTAGTGGCTTCATCCACTTATCCTATAATTTTCCAATAAGAGCTGGCAACGGGGTTCCCAGCCCCAATTAATCAACTTTCATTAATAATTCTCTTCACATGTTTTGCCCTGATTCATCAGTAAGCAACTTAATTTTGCAATAGACACTCCTCCATGGTATGAGATTGTTGGAAGGCACCCGAGGATTCGGTTAGCCATGGCTTGTGTAAGCAAAGGTTGGGGGGAGTGTCATCCTTAAATAAACTAAAGTACATGTGTAAACAAAAGAGAAGAGGGATGATCTACCTTGCTGGTAGAGATAACGTCCTCCATGGGAGCCGCTCTTTGGAGGTCTGTTTGGCAAGGGGGTTAGAGTACCCGCTACCAGTCGTTGACAACAGCAAACACCTCTCAAAACTTTACTTTTATTCTCTTTATATGATTTAAAAACTGAAAAAGCTCTAGCACATGATTTAATCCCTGCTTCCCTCTGCGAAGGGCATGTCTTTTACTTTCTGTTGAGTCAGTAAACCTATTTCCCTCCATCTCAAGCAAGCATTTGAGTTGTTGTGATCAAACTATTATATTGTGATTTGCTTCATCATGTCTTTACTCTTTCTTGTTTAGTACAAGTTTTACCTGAATGAATATAGCTTTGAAAGTCATCAATGATTAATATGATTGAGTATGCAAGTTTACCATAAGCTTTAATATGAGAGCGCTGCTCAATAGATAAGTATAATCTGTTAATCTGTTCTCTGACCAAGAACAAAGTTTGCCATCACCAATTATGATTTCTTATGCACCTTTATTTGTGACTACCTTATACTTGTTTCAAGTTGAGTTATATGAGGAAGTTGTTTACTATAATGTCTTGTGTGAATGAATATGATGCTTCTTGTCCGTATTTTGTTTATCGACTCTTCACTCCATAAACATGTGGTCTTGTTTACTGAGTTCAGTTTCGCTTCGGGACAAGCGAAGTCTAAGCTTGGGGGGAGTTGATACGTCCAATTTGCATCACTATTTTATATCATAATTTGTTGTTATTCATTGATATATTTCATATTGGGACACAATACTTATGTTATTTCATCTATTTTGCATGTTTCATGATTATTTGGAGATCGAGCACCGGAGCCAGGATTCTGCTGGAAAAAGCACCGTCAGGATGCAATATTTCGGAAGATCAACTGTGGAAGGAAGTTTTACCAAAAATCCTATTTTTCCAGATGACGAAGGAAGCCACAGAGGAATCCTCACGAAGGGTTACAGCCGCCTCTGCGGGGCGGAGAACACCAGAGAGAAAAGAGCTCTCCGGCGGGCAGGAATCCGCCGGGGAAATTCCCTCCCGGAGGGGGAAATCGACGCCATCGTCACCGTCATCGAGATGGACATCATCTCCATCACCATCATCATCATCTCCACCATCATCACCGCCATCTCCACCGCTGGACATCGTCACCGCTGTAGCAATTTGGGTTTGATCTTGATTGTTTGATAGGGGAAACTCTCCCGATACTGATTTCTACTTGTTATTGATGCTATTGAGTGAAACCATTGAACCAAGGTTTATGTTCAGATTGTTATTCATCATCATATCACCTCTGATCATGTTCCATATGATGTCTCGTGAGTAGTTCGTTTAGTTCTTGAGGACATGGGTGAAGTCTAAATGTTAGTAGTGAACTATGGTTGAGTAATATTCAATGTTATGATATTTAAGTTGTGGTGTTATTCTTCTAGTGGTGTCGTGTGAACGTCGACTACACGACACTTCACCATTTATGGGCCTAGGGGAATGCATCTTGTACTCGTTTGCCAATTGCGGGGTTGCCGGAGTGACGAAACCTAAACCCCCGTTGGTATATCGATGCGGGAGGGATCGCAGGATCTCGAGTTTAAGGCTGTGGTTAGATTTATCTTAATTACTTTCTTGTAGTTGCGGATGCTTGCAAGGGGTATAATCACAAGTATGTATTAGTCCTAGGAAGGGCGGTACATTAGCATAGGTTCACCCACACAACACTTATCAAAACAATGAAGATTAATCAACTGTATGTAGCGAAAGCACTAGACTAATATCCCGTGTGTCCTCGAGAACGTTTGGTCATTATAAGTAAACAAACCGGCTTGTCCTTTGTGCTAAAAAGGATTGGGCCACTCGCTGCAATTATTTCTCTCGCATTTTACTTACTCGTACTTTATTCATCTGTTACATCAAAACCCCCCGAATACTTGTCTGTGAGCATTTACAGTGAATCCTTCATCAAAACTGCCTGTCAACACCTTCTGCTCCTCGTTGGGATCGACATTCTTACTTATCGAAGATACTACGATACACCCCCTATACTTGTGGGTCATCAACATGCACCACGGAGGGACCAAAAATCGTCGGCCATGGTACACCAGCAACCACGGCGCGACTTCAACTTCGTCGGCCATGGCAACTTTTCTTGTAGTGCTAGATACATGATTTTTCTGGTTTGAATATGTCTAGACCTTGTTTATCAACTTAAATGCAGCTTACAATATGACATACGAAGACTATATATTGAATGCTTCTATAAAACATAAGAAGACCTTGTTTGTTAACTTGAGTGTAGACCTTGTTTATCAACTTAATTGAATGCTTACTATATAACATAAGAAGACCTTGGTTTTTTATTTTTTTATTTTTTATACCCATTTGAATCTTGGTCAAATCCTAGGTTTCTCCAAGATTTGAATAAGTTTAAAACATGAATATGAAAAAGTAAGCATGTATGCTTCTTAGTCACTTCAAAATGAAGCTCTTGGGAGGGTTTTTGAAATTTCCATGTTTGAAACCAAAAACCACATATCTTCATATGCTTGACTTCATGAGACAGAGTTTAGGGTTAGGGGGTAGATACATGATTTTTCTGGTTTGAATATGTCTAGACCTTGTTTATCAACTTAATTGAATGCTTACTATATGACATAAGAAGACTATGTGCCTTGGTTTTTTATTTTTTTGATTTTTAAAAAAAAATTATGCCCATTTGAATCTTGGTCAAATCCTAGGTTTGACCATGATTTAAACAAGTTTAAAACATGAATATGAAAAAGCAAGCCTGTATCGATCCTTCATAGCCACTCCAAAATGAAGCTCGTGGGAGGTTTTTGAAATTTCCATGATTTTTCTGGTTTGAATATGTCTAGACCTTGTTTATCGACTTGAATGCTTACTATATGACATACAAAGACTTTGTGCTTTGGTTTTTGATTTTTTTTGAATTTTTATGCCCATTTGAATCTTGGTCAAATTCTAGGTTTGACCATGACTTAAACAAGTTTAAAACATGAATATGAAAAAGTAAGCATGTATGCTTCTTAGTCACTCCAAAATGAAACTCTTGGGAGGGTTTTCGAAATTTCCATGTCTGAAACCAAAAACCACATCTCTTCATGCTTGACTTCATAAGACCGAGTTAAGGGTTAGGGGTAGATACATGATTTTCCTGGTTTGAATATGTCTAGACCTTGTTTATCAACTTAATTGAATGCTTACTATATGACATAAAAAGACTATGTGCCTTGGTTTTTCATTTATTTTGATTTATTTTGAATTTTTATGCCTATTTGAATCTTGGTCAAATCCTAGGTTTGACCAGTTTAAATCATGAATATGAAAAATTAAGCGTCTATCCTTCTTAGTCACTCCAAAATGTAGCTCTTGGGAGGATTTTTCAAATTTCCATGTTTGAAACCAAAAACCACTTCTCTCCATGCATGCTTGACTTCATAATTAAGACAGAGTTTAGCTAGGGTTAGGGGGTAGGTACATGATTTTCCTGGTTTGAATATGTGTAGACCTTGTTTATCAACTTAATTGAATGCTTACTATATAACATAAGAAGACCTTGGTTTTTTATTTTTTATTTTTTTTTGAATTTTTATACCCATTTGAATCTTTTTTTTGAGGGTGAAATAGTGGGGAAAAACCCCACTACAATTTTTATTATTAAAGGAAAGCAAAACTGTACAAGAAAACAAACTGTACAAGATGTATAGAGAATAGAAGAAGAAAGGAAAGAAAAAAAGAAAGAAAAAAATAAAACAAAAAAAGAAAACAAAAAAGGAAACTATCTTATACTATTAAGGAAGATATACAGCCAGATTTTGTATGCAGCCGCCCATTTTTTCTTCATTCTGTAAGATAACAATTAAAGTTCTTGTCGAAACATAGCCTTCCAAGCCCCTATGGAGGGAGTTTGATTTAAAAAAAAACCATGTTTCTAATAATCCAAATGGTCCATGCTGCAAGAATGATGATCTCCACTGCAAAAGGAAGAGATAAAGAATCTTTTATGTCATATAAAGCCTCCATAACAGATTGTTGATTAGTCACTTGAGGACAGACAATAGCCCAACATTGTTGAGCAAATGGGCAGCTCCAGAATAGATGTGCTAGGGTCTCTTCTTGATTGCATTGCAATGTGGCACATGTGAATGATGGTAGTTGACAATTTTTCCTCCTAAGGAGATTCCGTGTATTAAGCCTGTCATGCGAAGAAGCCGGACGAAGAATTTATGTTTGGGGTGGCAGGGAGGATTCCCATATCCAAGTGAAGAATTTTTGTGCATGTTGTACTCCAATCATGAATTTATAATCATTTGTTGTGGAGAAATGATCTGTCCCCCAGATGTAGGTCCAAGAATCAGACTGCAGCTGCCGAGTCTCAAATTGCACATTATCACATAAAATTTCCAACTGCTCAAATTCAGCATAGGCTTGCTGTGAGAGGGGTAGGTGGAAGAGATCTTGTAGAAATTCCATATTTAGAACATGGTTCACAGATACATCAGTCCTTTTGGTAAATGAAAGGAGATGTGGGAATTTTTGGTGTAAGCAAGAGTCTCCCCAGAGATCAGTCCAAAATAACACTGATTTTCCATTCCCCAAATTGCATCTTGCCATAGCTTTATAAGTATCAATAAGCTTTAGATGTGCCTTCCACCGAAAGAACCTTCCATTTTAATCCCTGGAGGTTTGCTTTCATCATAATAAGTTTCTCTTATAAGATTCACCCAAGGAATATCAAAGTTGTTGTAAAACTTGTCCAGATTTTTGAGGAGTAAGGCTTTATTTTGTACATCAAGATTAAGTGTAACGGCCCCGGGTAGTACCCCCTATTAGAATTGTTTGTTCTTTTCTTTTGTGCATCATCATGGCATCATGCATCATATCATCCATGGTTTCACAAAATAAAATAAAAACTATTTTACAAACCCTAACATATTTTGTTCTACCTCTCATATGGTTTTTATAATAAACCCTAACCCCCTCTCATATTCTTTAATTTACAACTAAGTTGTGCAACAAATGATTTTGGAATAAAATGTGTTTTGTTTTGAATTACAAATAAACAACTATGTTGAAAACTAATTTTTAATCCCACCTCACCTTGTTTCATTTCAAAACAGTTTTAAATAAACGAGAGAAAAAGGTTTTTTAAAAAAGAAAAACAGAAAAAGAAAATAAAACCCCTAACCCCCTGGGCCTCTCTCTCCCTGGCCCGTCATCCCTCTCCCTTTTCCCTTTTTCCACCGGCAGCCCACCTCCTTCATCCACCGGCGCAGCCAACCCACCAGGCCCACGGCCTTTTTCTTTTTCCTCCTCAGCCCGTACCCCTTCGACCTCATCCTCTCCACGTCGACGTCGTCTTTCCCAGAGAGCACGAGATGAGCGTGCTGCGTGGTCCTCCCTCACCACCGCGCCACCACCTCCCCTCCCCTTTTTATTCCGCATCTGAGGCACTCCCAGAAACCCTAGCCTCCTCCTCTTGCCCGCCGCCATGCTCTCTTCTCCTTCCCATCTCCTTCGTTTTCTTCTCTCTGTGAGCTAACGAACAACCATCACCACCGTGACCCCCGGACGCTGCACCACCACCATCCGGTTCCCCACGTTCCGCCGCACCCCCGACGCCATCTCGCCCATCCCGGTTCGCTCCCAGACATCGACTCCGTCTCCAACCAGAACCGTCCGCCATGGCTGCAATCCCTGAGCTCCGCCTCTTTTTCCCTTATGTTGCAGCGCGCCCTTCTTCTGGCACGATCCGTACCAGTAGCACACTGGTTAATCCCTTGCTTCCTAACCCTTTGATCATGTGTTCAAATCCCGGATCTGGCAAATTAAACCAACTTTTTGTTCTCCTTGAATCAGATCCGACGCTGTCAATGGGCTTGGCCCAGATCCTCTCCGGGAGCGGCCCGTCGCATGCGCGGCCAGTAGAGGCGCAGCCCAGTTTTCTCACCAACGCAGCAGCAGATCAAATCCGGCCCATCGTCCTCTCTGATTATTCCTCGTTCTTTTCTTTTTGCAGAAAATGTGTATTTCTTGCAAAAATCATATCTCCTAATCCGTAGCTCGGATTAAAAAGTATTTTATATGAAAGTTGATCAGAAAAACATAAGGACCATGAATATGCCATCCATGCTTGCTGTTGCATTATGCATCATATAATGTCGTGCTAGTTTGCATTACCACCTAATATGTAACATATGGAATATGTGGGATATTATATAAATGTTGTCCCGTTTCCATTTAACTTTGTTGTAGCTCACCCCTGCCATGTTTATGCCATGCTAATCAAAATTTAAATTTGCCGGTAGAAATGCAACTTCAACCATAAATTGCGTGTCCGGGGTTCCGACTCCGATTAAATTGGATAAGTGCATCGCATCATCCTTGCCATGTCATGCATGCATATCATATCTGGAGCATGCTGATTCTTCCTTATCCGTAGTAGTAAGACTTGCACACGTTGTTGTAGCATTTGCTTCTTCCCGGATAGGATCGCGAAGTGATGTTGTGAGATACGACAAGTTCTCCGGATGTCCCTCGGCAAGTTTTAACAGGCAAGCATTTCCCCTATACTTCTGCCCCTGCAGAAGTCGCTCACCTATTTTATTTTGCCTTCTCCCTCATGCTATCCTTAAGTTGCGTTCTTGTCACGTGTCCCTTCCACTTGTTACCTCAAGCAGCCTATATTGCCTCCACCAACCACCTACAGCTATTGTTTGGTTTCGGGTCTGCCTTGCGAGTCGTAGTGCATGCTAGTGCTGTTTTATCTCGTTACCGTTATTCTTATCTCATTGGGTTATACGTTGGGAAGAATCATGGCTACTTTAGTTGTTGATATTTGTTTAGCGGAGGCATCGGTGGGTCAGCTGCTCGTTTTGTGACGGCTCACTTGTGTTTCCTAAATATCTTAGGACCCCGAGTTCTTGTTATCTGTTCCGAGACTGAGCGCTCTAACCACACGTGGGTATGCTTACCGGGTCTCCCTCGACCACCGCTCGGAATCTACAGCCTTGTCCAGAGTGGCCACAACTAGTTTGGATGTTTGTTTTGTTTCTCCCGGGCGTGCAAGCATGTTTCTTTGTGGTCAGATGATATGATGTTACTTTTGGGGAAGCCGTGAGTGCCTTGTAACCCCGTTGTCTCTTGCACGTCCGTAGGTGCGGCACGTATTGCTGAAGATGGATTCACCCTGCGGGCACTGTTTCCATCCGAAAGCCGTTCTCGCAACAGCTAGGTCCGCGTCGGAGTTTCGATCGGGCTCCGAAACGGGTTAACTTAGTTAGGTGGCTTCCTGGACATTGTTGTAGTGAAGGAGAGTGCGTGTCGTGATATCCACCTGTCGTAAGTGGGTTGATCGTGCGTGTGGGCACATTTGGGCACCCCTGCAGGGTTAACAATCTTATCGATAAGCCGCGTCCGCGGTTATGGACGACTTGGAGCTGTATGACTCGACCATAGACAACTTACACCTGTTGTTTCACTACTAATAACTTGCATGGTAAGATAGAACAAATTAAATAATAACTGGTTAAAACTTGACAACCGTGTGAGTGCCTTTGCCAGTACCTCTTTGCGAAGGGGGAACACATCGGCTGTGTTATGTTTGCAGAGTATAGAACTGTTAGCTTATGCGCTCTCTCACCTTCTCTGATTAGACGAATGTTGTACAGTGTCTCTATAGGTTTTTAGTGCTTGCGCGCTGCCCCTTAACCCCACCATATTGCCTATGACGTTCCTCTTGCGTCCTCTAAGTCCCTGCGTGCCTCAAGTACAAAGGACGAGCGGTTGACGAATGCTTATACGTCTTGAAGTCTTGTTAAGTACGAACCCGTACTTATTGCCGCTTCTACGGGATATAACCGGGCAGGTATGAAGATATGTTCGAAGAAGACGACGCTAGCAAGGTTACCCTTCCGGCTTGGCCCAGGCAGGGGTTATGGACGCCGTCTGGTTATCTTCAGGACTCTTAGTCCAATTTGTATCTTGTCCGTACTCGGACGTATTTGATCTTTTGTATGATTTGGATCTTTGTATTGTATATTTGTATCTTGACTCGTTGGAGTTGTTGTTGTAATATATGTTTCTTGTGGGCTCTATTGTAATCCTGTTGTAATGTTACCGCTCGTGTTAATTCCTCTGGCATCACGTGTGTGATTCGTCGCGCACGTCGTGTCGGAGGGCGTCTCTGAATCGATATCGTGCGGATTTCGGCGGGATCGCTGGAATCCTCATGCTACCGGTTCCGGGGCGTCACAAGTTGGTATCAGAGCTCAGGTTGACGGTACCTCACAAGTTGGTATCAGAGCTCAGGTTGACGGTACCCCACTAGTCCATCCTGTAGGATAACCTTGCCAACGGACGTTGTGTCTAGTGTCAAAACTATTTTCTGAAAACTCGTTGGATAGATCTGATTAGATCTAATTTTTCTCCTTACCTATATTCTTTATCATCTTATCTTCGCGAGTTTTGAGTCTTCTCTCTTATCTGGGTTCTCTGAGTCTTAGGTTCCGACGTGGGTTGGACGATCTATGCCTTCACCTATTAGGACCGATCTCTGAAGATTTCTGACAGAAGAAAATCACCGACGGCTAACCTCTGTCTTCTTTGTTGACGCCATCTCGGGTTATGTGATCCTTCCTCTATCCCTTGAGTTTTTGACCTCATGAACCTTCGATGCCGCTGTTTACTAAGATCGTCAATCTGTATTCCTGGACTTGGTTGCGCGATTCTCTTATCCATGTACAGAGTAATACTTTGAGTGCGGGATGGAGTCATGACCATACCGACTACTCTTAATATTCGCTCTTGTTACGATGAATTGGTGGATCCGTGTGACTGTTACTCCTTCCTTTGTTTCTCCGGAGTCATCATCGTCATCGGAACAACGACTTCTTGTTGGTGGCCGATCAACTGGAGCAACAATTCTTGTTAGTGGTGTCGAGAAGATCAACACTTCGCCAGAAGAAGGTTCCACCTCGAGGTCGGTTGTTTGTCAACATGGTACAAGAAGACTCGATAGTTTAACCAACTCCCCCTTGGCTTGACGTGGAACCTCGGGGCGAGGTTCCTTGTTAGTGGTGTCGATTGTAACGGCCCCGGGTAGTACCCCCTATTAGAATTGTTTGTTCTTTTCTTTTGTGCATCATCATGGCATCATGCATCATATCATCCATGGTTTCACAAAATAAAATAAAAACTATTTTACAAACCCTAACATATTTTGTTCTACCTCTCATATGGTTTTTATAATAAACCCTAACCCTCTCTCATATTCTTTAATTTACAACTAAGTTGTGCAACAAATGATTTTGGAATAAAATGTGTTTTGTTTTGAATTACAAATAAACAACTATGTTGAAAACTAATTTTTAATCCCACCTCACCTTGTTTCATTTCAAAACAGTTTTAAATAAACAGAGAAAAAGGTTTTAAAAAGAAAAACAGAAAAAGAAAATAAAACCCCTAACCCCCTGGGCCTCTCTCTCCCTGGCCCGTCATCCCTCTCCCTTTTCCCTTTTTCCACCGGCAGCCCACCTCCTTCATCCACCGGCGCAGCCAACCCACCAGGCCCACGGCCTTTTCTTTTTCCTCCTCAGCCCGTACCCCTTCGACCTCATCCTCTCCACGTCGACGTCGTCTTTCCCAGAGAGCACGAGATGAGCGTGCTGCGTGGTCCTCCCTCACCACCGCGCCACCACCTCCCCTCCCCTTTTTATTCCGCATCTGAGGCACTCCCAGAAACCCTAGCCTCCTCCTCTTGCCCGCCGCCATGCTCTCTTCTCCTTCCCATCTCCTTCGTTTTCTTCTCTCTGTGAGCTAACGAACAACCATCACCACCGTGACCCCCTGGACGCTGCACCACCACCATCCGGTTCCCCACGTTCCGCCGCACCCCCGACGCCATCTCGCCCGTCCCGGTTCGCTCCTAGACGTCGACTCCGTCTCCAACCAGAACCGTCCGCCATGGCTGCCATCCGTGAGCTCCGTCTCATTTTTTCTTTATGTTGCAGCGTGTCCTTCATTTGGCACGATCTGTACCAGTAGCACACTGGTTAATCCCTTGCTTCCTAACCCTTTGATCATGTGTTCAAATCCCGGATCTGGCAAATTAAACCAACTTTTTGTTCTCCTTGAATCAGATCCGACGCTGTCAATGGGCTCGGCCCAGATCCTCTCCGGGAGCGGCCCGTCGCATGCGCGGCCAGTAGAGGCGCAGCCCAGTTTTCTCACCAACGCAGCAGCAGATCAAATCCGGCCCATCGTCCTCTCTGGTTATTCCTCGTTCTTTTCTTTTTGCAGAAAATGTGTATTTCTTGCAAAAATCATATCTCCTAATCCGTAGCTCGGATTAAAAAGTATTTTATATGAAAGTTGATCAGAAAAACATAAGGACCATGAATATGCCATCCATGCTTGCTGTTGCATTATGCATCATATAATGTCGTGCTAGTTTGCATTACCACCTAATATGTAACATATGGAATATGTGGGATATTATATAAATGTTGTCCCGTTTCCATTTAACTTTGTTGTAGCTCACCCCTGCCATGTTTATGCCATGCTAATCAAAATTTAAATTTGCCGGTAGAAATGCAACTTCAACCATAAATTGCGTGTCCGGGGTTCCGACTCCGATTAAATTGGATAAGTGCATCGCATCATCCTTGCCATGTCATGCATGCATATCATATCTGGAGCATGCTGATTCTTCCTTATCCGTAGTAGTAAGACTTGCACACATTGTTGTAGCATTTGCTTCTTCCCGGATAGGATCGCGAAGTGATGTTGTGAGATACGACAAGTTCTCCGGATGTCCCTCGGCAAGTTTTAACGAGCAAGCATTTCCCTATACTTCGCCCCTGCGAAGTCGCTCACCTATTTTATTTTGCCTTCTCCCTCATGCTATCCTTAAGTTGCGTTCTTGTCACGTGTCCCTTCCACTTGTTACCTCAAGCAGCCTATATTGCCTCCACCAACCACCTACAGCCTATTGTTTGGTTTCGGGTCTGCCTTGCGAGTCGTAGTGCATGCTAGTGCTGTTTTATCTCGTTACCGTTATTCTTATCTCATTGGGTTATACGTTGGGAAGAATCATGGCTACTTTAGTTGTTGATATTTGTTTAGCGGAGGCATCGGTGGGTCAGCTGCTCGTTTTGTGACGGCTCACTTGTGTTTCCTAAATATCTTAGGACCCCGAGTTCTTGTTATCTGTTCCGAGACTGAGCGCTCTAACCACACGTGGGTATGCTTACCGGGTCTCCCCTCGACCACTCGCCGGAATCTACAGCCTTGTCCAGATGGCCACAACTAGTTTGGATGTTTGTTTTGTTTCTCCCGGGCGTGCAAGCATGTTTCTTTGTGGTCGGATGATATGATGTTACTTTTGGGGAAGCCGTGAGTGCCTTGTAACCCCGTTGTCTCTTGCACGTCCGTAGGTGCGGCACGTATTGCCGAAGATGGATTCACCCTGCGGGCACTGTTTCCATCCGAAAGCCGTTCTCGCAACAGCTAGGTCCGCGTCGGAGTTTCGATCGGGCTCCGAAACGGGTTAACTTAGTTACGTGGCTTCCTGGACATTGTTGTAGTGAAGGAGAGTGCGTGTCGTGATATCCACCTGTCGTAAGTGGGTTGATCGTGCGTGTGGGCACATTTGGGCACCCCTGCAGGGTTAACAATCTTATCGATAAGCCGCGTCCGCGGTTATGGACGACTTGGAGTCTGTATGACTCGACCATAGACAACTTACACTCGTTGTTTCACTACTAATAACTTGCATGGTAAGATAGAAAAAATTAAATAATAACTGGTTAAAACTTGACAACCGTGTGAGTGCCTTTGCCAGTACCTCTTTGCGAAGGGGGAACACATCGGGCCGTGTTATGTTTGCGTAGTATAGAACTGTTAGCTTATGCGCTCTCTCACCTTCTCTGATTAGACGAATGTTGTAGAGTGTCTCTATAGGTTTTTAGTGCTTGCGCGCTGCCGCTTAACCCCACCATATTGCCTATGACGTTCCTCTTGCGTCCTCTAAGTCCCTCGCGTGCCTCAAGTACAAAGGACGACCGGTTGACGAATGCTTATACGTCTTGAAGTCTTGTTAAGTACGAACTCGTACTTATTGTCTGCTTCTACGGGATATAACCGGGCAGGTATGAAGATATGTTCGAAGAAGACGACGCTAGCAAGGTTACCCTTCCGGCTTGGCCTGGGCAGGGTTATGGACGCCGCTGGTTATCTTCAGGACTCTTAGTCCAATTTGTATCTTGTCCGTACTCGGACGTATTTGATCTTTTGTATGATTTGGATCTTTGTATTGTATATTTGTATCTTGACTCGTTGGAGTTGTTGTTGTAATATATGTTTCTTGTGGGCTCTATTGTAATCCTGTTGTAATGTTACCGCTCGTGTTAATTCCTCTGGCATCACGTGTGTGATTCGTCGCGCACGTCGTGTCGGAGGGCGTCTCTGAATCGATATCGTGCGGATTTCGGCGGGATCGCTGGAATCCTCATGCTACCGGTTCCGGGGCGTCACATTAAGTACTCCCAAACCACCCTGATCCTTGGGCCTGCAGATTTTCTTCCAGGAGACAAGAGAACTTCCTTTTGCCTGTACATCTGTAGTCTTTTTTCTCCATAGCTAATGTCTCATATACTTAACCACTTGTTCCTTAATTGTGACAGGGACATCTAGACAACACATGAATAAAATTGGTAGAGATGCTAAAACAGACTTGACTAGTTGTAGTTTCCCTCCATAGTTTAAGAAATCTGCAATACCACCAAGTCTTGTCTGAACTCTTTGTACTATTGGCAGAAAATACTCCAGAGATGGCTTAATGATACTCATAGGTAAACCCAGATATGTGAAGGGGAGGGATCCCACTTTACAATTCAAAGTAGCAGCAAAGTGAGACAATCTGTCAGAAGTCATGTTAATAGGCATCATACTGGATTTCTGATAATTTACTTTGAGACCTGTGGAGGCAGCAAAAGCTTGTAAAATGGACTTTAAGCAAAGCACTTGTGTTGCATCTGCCTTCATGACAAGAAGTGTATCATCAGCATATTGGATCGAGAGGAAGTCGGGACATGGTGGGCAAGGGATTGGTTTTGATAATAAATCCTGGCCCATAGCTTTATTCGGGACCGATTGAAGGAAATCAGCCGCAAGCACAAATAACAGTGGGGATAGAGGATCCCCCTGTCTTACTCCTCTTCTGCAGTAAAATTTCTTTCCTGGGATACCATTTAACATCACAACAGAAGTCCCAGTGCTAAGAATCATAGAAATCCATTTAATCCATTTTTCACCAAAGCCTTTTGCCTTTAGTATTCTGAGAATAGTTCCATGCTCAATTTTATCGAATGCTTTTTCAAAGTCCAGCTTAAGAATAAGAATCTCCTCTTTTGACCGATGACATTGAAATAAATATTCAAAAGCCCATCCTAGGAAATCTTGAATAGATCTCTTCTTTAGGAACCCATATTGATTCTTGTGCACCAAAGAGAGGATGATCTCCTGGAGCCTATTATCCAAGTAGCTTGGTGATAATCTTGAGGATACAGTTTAGCAGAGAAATAGGCCTAAAGTCTCCAGGAGTGCTTGGGCTGTCAATTTTTGGAACCAGAGTGATGAAGGAGGAATTAATACTTTCCAGGTTAAGGTTCCCAGCATGGAAGTCCCTTATTAGTTGCTTGACATCAGCAGCAATGATAGACCAGCAGTTCTTGACAAACTCGTTGTTAAATCCATCGAGTCCAGGAGACTTGTCATTTGGCAAAAGCTTGACCACTTCTTCAATTTCCTTGTCAGAAAAAGGAGCTTGTAGAGCCATATTCATATCATCAGTTATTTTTGAGTCAAGAATGGTTTCAAGATTGAATTGCCTCTCAGGGTGATCAGACTGTCCCATTCTATCTTTGAAAGCTTTCCATAGAATTGTTGCTTTTTTTCCCTTCATGGTCAAAGACTTCCACTTGGTCTGAGTTCTGTAGCATAGCAATGTAGTTGTGTCTGTAATTAATAGTGGCTTTTGTATGGAAAAACCTTGTGTTTGCATCTCCTAACTTTACCCATTTAATTTTTCCTCTTTGCTTCCGGTAGGGCATTTTGATTCTGTAAAAGAGTTAGGAGGTGTGCTTTAAGAATGTCCCTAAGATCCCACTCAGCTAGAGACAAAGTTCTGAATTCTTCCAACATATCAAGCCAAGAGATAACTTCATTAGCCTTGTCAATAAGAGTTTTTAAGCAAGGCAGGTTCTTTGCCCACAGCTTGAGGCTTCTTCTTAAGTTTTTAAATTTTGCATTTATCTTTTTTGCACTGTCTTCGTAACCCACAGGAATGTTCCAAGCATTTTGGACAAATTGCTTAAAATCACTATGTTGCATCCAATGGTTCTCAATTCTGAAAACTTTGGCTTTTGGAATCTTTGTATTAAACATAACAACACAGGGAACATGGTCTGAGGTGGGTTTCACAAGAGGGTAGGCAAAAGAAGCTGGGTAAGAGACTGTCCAGGAGGAAGATGTGAAAATCCAATCTATTTTTTCCAAGAGGGGGTCTTTCTGCATGTTGCTCCAAGTGATTTTTCTCCCTTTTAAAGGTAATTCCACAATGCCCAGGTTACTAATTGCCTCATTAAACAGAAGCATATCATTTAGGTCCCCACCAGGTTTATTTCTGTCTGAGGGACTTCTAATGAAGTTAAAATCCCCCATGATGAGCCAATCAGTGTCTTGAGGCATGTCAATGTTGGCAAACCAGTCAATGAACAGGGCTTTTCTATCAGCTTGGCATGGACCATAAATATTGGTGAGGATCCAGGAATCATTGGAAAGATTACTTTTGAATTTTACTGATATGGAAAATTCATTGTGAAAAGCCAGCTAACCATTAAAAAGTGCACCATTCCAAATAATAATCAAGCCACCAGAGGCCCCCACAGAAGGTACAAACTCAAATTTATTGAATTTCTTGGGAAAAAACTTTTTGATGTAAGCCAAATCAAAAGACTCCCTCTTAGTTTCTTGAAGGCAGATAATATCACAGCCAGATTCTACAATTTTATTAGAGAGAGCCAACCATTTCTTCTCTGAATTAATGCCCCTCAGGTTCCAGTTCATGATTTTCCAAGATTTGCAATTATCCATAGATAACACAAGTGATTTTCCATAGCCATCCCATAGCAAAGAGTGCTCTAGGCATCCAAAAGATTAAGGATAATCTCATTACATCACAAGTAACAGAGGAATTTAACAGGTTCACAAAGTACTGGACCAAACTGGCAGAAACAAACTTTAACCAGACCAAAGGATTCACTGGGGGCAAACAGGCTCTAGTAAAAGCAAAAGCATAAAAAAGGCCCTGCATTGATAACTTTTTGGAAGCCTTCTTCTTGGCCAGTTGCTCCATGACAACAGGCTTATCCTTCCCCTTCTCAATAGTCTTGTTTTGTGCACTTGTTGAGGCATTCTTGGACTTCTTTTGACCTATCACCCCAGGTGTCCCAGCAGCCTTGTTGTCTCCACCAGTGACCTTGTTTTTCTTCAAGATTTTCTTTTCTACAGTTACTTCGGGCACCTTGCAAAAAGATATTGCCAAATTCTTAACCACTTTAGGGTTGATCATAGGTGGAGCAGCATTGCAGGTAAGACAGTGTTTATCTGAGCAGTTGACATGATTTTTATAACCATCATTTAACAGCACTAGTTTGGGACTCCTCCTTACCTCAGACTCTACCAGTGCACCTTTTCCCCCTCTTCTCTTCCTTTTAGGGGTTAGGGGAATCCCTTCTGAGGATAGAGAGGAAAATTCTTCACCCTGGTCAGATAAAGAAATACATAGAGGAGCTTCAGAGGTAGCACAGGCTTCTGGTATGAAAAATTGAATAGTAGCCTCTGAATGCATAGGTTCTTTAAGAATGTCCCAAAGTTGTGATGAAAGAAAGCTTTTTGCCCAATCAAATTTTTCTGGGGTTAAGAGCATGGGTGTAATGAAATTAAACCAACTCACAGGTATATCCACCATAGAAGAAGAGCTTTGATTCTCAGAGCCATACAGGTGTGGGGCAAAGTATTTCTCCCAAAGAAGTAGCCCAGCTGGAGAAAATCTTCTGGTCAAATCATGCTCCTCAGGGATGGGAAAAAGTGTGTCTGTACTCTTCCAAGAGTCAACTGCAGGTGAGCTACATTTGGTGGAACAAGCTGCACATTATCAGGTAGGAAGAGGTCTTCCTCCAAGTGATCCAGTTCTTGTGTACCAGAGGGAACCACTGAAGGACCAGGGTTGTCAGGCTGAGGTAAAATACCCACAACATCATCATCAGCAGAGTAAGCTTGTAGTATGTTCAGTAAACCTTCTCCCAGAGTTGGAGCAGATTGAGTACCACTTGCTTGGGCCAAAGAAACAGATGGAGCAATTACTGTATCTTCAGGAGCATGGGTAGCAGTGTCTTCAGAGCTAGAGGAAGAAATCTGAATATGGTCAAATCCTAGGTTTCACCAAGATTTGAATAAGTTTAAAACATGAATATGAAAAAGTAAGCATGTATGCTTCTTAGTCACTTCAAAATGAAGCTCTTGGGAGGGTTTTTGAAATTTCCATGTTTGAAACCAAAAACCACATATCTTCATGCTTGACTTCATGAGACAGAGTTTAGGGTTAGGGGGTAGATACATGATTTCTCTGGTTCGAATATGTCTAGACCTTGTTTATCAACTTAATTGAATGCTTACTATATGACATAAAAAGACTATGTGCCTTGGTTTTTCATTTTCAGATTTTTTTAAAATTTTATGCCCATTTGAATCTTGGTCAACTCCTAGGTTTGACCATGATTTAAACATGTTTAAAACATGAATATGAAAAATAAGCATGTATCCTTCGTAGTCACTCCACAATGAAGCTCTTGTGAGGGTTTTTGAAATTTCCATGTTTGAAACCAAAAACCACTTCTCTTCATGCTTGACTTCACAAGATAGAGTTTAGGGTTAGGGGTAGCTTGATACATGATTTTTCTGGTTTGAATATGTCTAGACCTTGTTTATCAACTTAATTGAATGCTTACTATATGACATAAGAAGACTATGTGCATTGGTTTTTCATTTTATTGATTTTTTTCTGAATTTTTATCCCCATTTGTTGAACCTTGGTCAAATCATAGGTTTGACCAAGATTAAAACAAGTTTAGAACATGAATATGAAAAAGTAAGCCTATATCGATCCTTCTAAATAGCCACTCCAAAATGAATCTCGTGGGAGGTTTTTGAAATTTCCATGATTTTTCTGGTTTGAATATGTCTAGACCTTGTTTATCAACTTGAATGCTTACTATATGACATACACAGACTATTTGCTTTGGTTTTTGAATTTTTTTTTTTGAACTTTTATGCCCATTTGAATCTTGCTCAAATCCTAGGTTTGAACATGACTTAAACAAGTTTAAAACATGAATTTTTTCGGTCCGTCGCGCTTGGGCGCCCTTCCGCCACGGAAAATCGGACCGTTGCCCAAGTGTTTCCGGGAGCCCGTTGACTGCTGACGTCATGCAAACTGACACGTGGCAGACGCCGTTAACTGGCAGTTAACGGCGTTAACCGGCTGAAACCCCGTGGTAGATGGTAGGCCCACACGAGGCCTGCCACGTCTTAAGCGGGCCGGCCCATTAAGTTTGCGGGCCGGGCCAGCTGACTTAGTTTGACCGGTCAACTATATAGCCGGGCTGGTCCATTAGTTACGTGGGCCGGGCCTAACCTCTAAGGTTGACTCGGTCAAAACTTTAATGGGCCGGCCCACTAAGCATGTGGGCCGCGCCGAATGCACTCGTTTGACCGGTCAACAGCAAAAGGGCCGGCCCACAAGACATGTGGGACCCACTTTCCGTTATC
>NC_061512.1:100436668-100460530 GCF_022539505.1 Lolium rigidum | reverse complement strand
ATTTTTTCACGAAGCTTCCGCAAGACCGAGGGAGAAACGAAGTGGGGCGCGGTGGCGCCGCCACACTAGGCGGCGCTACCAAGCGTGTGGGGGCCCGCGCGGCCCCAGCGTGTGGGGCCCCCGTGACTCCTCCGACTCCGCCCCCCCCCCCCCTTCCGCCTACTTAAAGCCTTCGTCGCGAAACCCTCCGTACCGAGAGCCACGATACGGAAAACCTTTCCTGAGACGCGCCGCCGCCAATCCCATCTCGGGGATTCTGGAGATCGCTCCCGCACCCCCGGCCGAGAGGGGATCATCTCCCGAGGACTCTTCACCGCCATGGTCGCCTCCGGAGTGATGAGTGAGTAGTTCACCCCTGGACTATGGGTCCATAGCAGTAGCTAGATGGTCGCCTTCTCCTCATTGTGCTTCATTGTTGGATCTTGTGAGCTGCCTAACATGATCAAGATCATCTATCTCGTAATGCCATATGTTGTGTTTGTTCGTGGATCCGATGGATAGAGAATACTATGTTATGTTGATTATCAATCTATTACCTATGTGTTGTTTATGATCTTGCATGCTCTCCGTTATTAGTAGAGGCTCTGGCCAAGTTTTTGCTTTTAACTCCAAGAGGGAGTATTTATGCACGATAGTGGGTTCATGCCTCCATTAAATCAGACAAGGATGAAGTTCTAAGGTTGTGGATGTGCTGTTGCCACTAGGATAAAACATTGATGCTATGTCTAAGGATGTAGTTGTTGATTACATTACGCACCAGCACTTAATGCGAATTTTGTCCTGTTGTTTGCAACCTAATACCGGAAGGGGTTCGGATGATAACCTCGAAGGTGGACTATTTAGGCATAGATGCATGCCGGATAGCGGTCTATGTACGTTGTCGTAATATGCCCATGATTAAAACCTCACAGCAGGTCACTCGTGATCATGTATGTGCATTGCCATGCCTCTATTTTGTCAATTGCCCGATCAGTAATTTGCTCACCCAACATGCTATTTATCTTATGAGAGACACCACTAGTGAAAACGATTTTGAGACGTTGTCTATCAGAACTTTTCTTGTAGTGTTGACTTCATAATTAAGACAGAGTTTAGCTAGGGTTAGGGGGTAGGTACATGATTTTCCTGGTTTGAATATGTGTAGACCTTGTTTATCAACTTAATTGAATGCTTACTATATAACATAAGAAGACCTTGGTTTTTTATTTTTTTTATTTTTTGAGTTTTTATACCCATTTGAATCTTTTTTTTGAGGGTGAAATAGTGGGGAAAAACCCCACTAGAATTTTTATTATTAAAGGAAAGCAAAACTGTACAAGAAAACAAACTGTACAAGATGTACAGAGAATAGAAGAAGAAAGGAAAGAAAAAAAGAAAGAAAAAAATAAAACAAAAAAAGAAAACAAAAAAGGAAACTATCTTATACTATTAAGGAAGATATACAGCCAGATTTTGTATGCAGCCGCCCATTTTTTCTTCATTCTATAAGATAACAATTAAAGTTCTTGTCGAAACATAGCCTTCCAAGCCCCTATGGAGGGAGTTTGATTTAAAAAAAAAACCATGTTTCTAATAATCCAAATGGTCCATGCTGCAAGAATGATGATCTCCACTGCAAAAGGAAGAGATAAAGAATCTTTTATGTCATATAAAGCCTCCATAACAGATTGTTGATTAGTCACTTGAGGACAGACAATAGACCAACATTGTTGAGCAAATGGGCAGCTCCAGAATAGATGTGCTAGGGTCTCTTCTTGATTGCATTGCAATGTGGCACATGTGAATGATGGTAGTTGACAATTTTTCCTCCTAAGGAGATTCCGTGTATTAAGCCTGTCATGCAGAAGAAGCCAGACGAAGAATTTATGTTTGGGCTGGCAGGAGGATTCCCATATCCAAGTGAAGAATTTTTGTGCATGTTGTACTCCAATCATGAATTTATAATCATTTGTTGTGGAGAAATGATCTGTCCCCCAGATGTAGGTCCAAGAATCAGACTGCAGCTGCCGAGTCTCAAATTGCACATTATCACATAAAATTTCCAACTGCTCAAATTCAGCATAGGCTTGCTGTGAGAGGGGTAGGTGGAAGAGATCTTGTAGAAATTCCATATTTAGAACATGGTTCACAGATACATCAGTCCTTTTGGCAAAAGAAAGGAGATGTGGGAATTTTTGGTGTAAGCAAGAGTCTCCCCAGAGATCAGTCCAAAATAACACTGATTTTCCATTCCCCAAATTGCATCTTGCCATAGCTTTATAAGTATCAATAAGCTTTAGATGTGCCTTCCACCAGAAAGAACCTTCCATTTTAATCCCTGGAGGTTTGCTTTCATCATAATAAGTTTCTCTTATAAGATTCACCCAAGGAATATCAAAGTTGTTGTAAAACTTGTCCAGATTTTTGAGGAGTAAGGCTTTATTTTGTACATCAAGATTAAGTACTCCCAAACCACCCTGATCCTTGGGCCTGCAGATTTTCTTCCAGGAGACAAGAGAACTTCCTTTTGCCTGTACATTTGTAGTCTTTTTTCTCCATAGCAAATGTCTCATATACTTAACCACTTGTTCCTTAATTGTGACAGGGACATCTAGACAACACATGAATAAAATTGGTAGAGATGCTAAAACAGACTTGACTAGTTGTAGTTTCCCTCCATAGTTTAAGAAATCTGCAATACCACCAAGTCTTGTCTGAACTCTTTGTACTATTGGCAGAAAATACTCCAGAGATGGCTTAATGATACTCAGAGGTAAACCCAGATATGTGAAGGGGAGGGATCCCACTTTACAATTCAAAGTAGCAGCAAAGTGAGACAATCGTCAGAAGTCATGTTAATAGGCATCATACTGGATTTCTGATAATTTACTTTGAGACCTGTGGAGGCAGCAAAAGCTTGTAAAATGGACTTTAAGCAAAGCAATTGTGTTGCATCTGCCTTCATGACAAGAAGTGTATCATCAGCATATTGGATCAGAGGGAAGTCAGGACATGGTGGGCAAGGGATTGGTTTTGATAATAAATCCTGGCCCATAGCTTTATTCGGGACTGATTGAAGGAAATCAGCTGCAAGCACAAATAACAGTGGGGATAGAGGATCCCCCTGTCTTACTCCTCTTCTGCAGTAAAATTTCTTTCCTGGGATACCATTTAACATCACAACAGAAGTCCCAGTGCTAAGAATCATAGAAATCCATTTAATCCATTTTTCACCAAAGCCTTTTGCCTTTAGTATTCTGAGAATAGTTCCATGCTCAATTTTATCGAATGCTTTTTCAAAGTCCAGCTTAAGAATAAGAATCTCCTCTTTTGACTGATGACATTGAAATAAATATTCAAAAGCCCATCCTAGGAAATCTTGAATAGATCTCTTCTTTAGGAACCCATATTGATTCTTGTGCACCAAAGAGAGGATGATCTCCTGGAGCCTATTATCCAGTAGCTTGGTGATAATCTTGAGGATACAGTTTAGCAGAGAAATAGGCCTAAAGTCTCCAGGAGTGCTTGGGCTGTCAATTTTTGGAACCAGAGTGATGAAGGAGGAATTAATACTTTCCAGGTTAAGGTTCCCAGCATGGAAGTCCCTTATTAGTTGCTTGACATCAGCAGCAATGATAGACCAGCAGTTCTTGACAAACTCGTTGTTAAATCCATCAGGTCCAGGAGACTTGTCATTTGGCAAAAGCTTGACCACTTCTTCAATTTCCTTGTCAGAAAAAGGAGCTTGTAGAGCCATATTCATATCATCAGTTATTTTTGAGTCAAGAATGGTTTCAAGATTGAATTGCCTCTCAGGGTGATCAGACTGTCCCATTCTATCTTTGAAAGCTTTCCATAGAATTGTTGCTTTTTTCCCTTCATGGTCAAAGACTTCCACTTGGTCTGAGTTCTGTAGCATAGCAATGTAGTTGTGTTTGTAATTAATAGTGGCTTTTGTATGGAAAAACCTTGTGTTTGCATCTCCTAACTTTACCCATTTAATTTTTCCTCTTTGCTTCCAGTAGGCATTTTGATTCTGTAAAAGAGTTAGGAGGTGTGCTTTAAGAATGTCCCTAAGATCCCACTCAGCTAGAGACAAAGTTCTGAATTCTTCCAACATATCAAGCCAAGAGATAACTTCATTAACCTTGTCAATAAGAGTTTTTAAGCAAGGCAGGTTCTTTGCCCACAGCTTGAGGCTTCTTCTTAAGTTTTTAAATTTTGCATTTATCTTTTTGCACTTGTCTTCGTAACCCACGGGAATGTTCCAAGCATTTTGGACAAATTGCTTAAAATCACTATGTTGCATCCAATGGTTCTCAATTCTGAAAACTTTGGCTTTTGGAATCTTTGTATTAAACATAACAACACAGGGAACATGGTCTGATGTGGGTTTCACAAGAGGGTAGGCAAAGGAAGCTGGGTAAGAGACTGTCCAGGAGGAAGATGTGAAAATCCAATCTAATTTTTCCAAGAGGGGGTCTTTCTGCATGTTGCTCCAAGTGAATTTTCTCCCTTTTAAAGGTAATTCCACAATGCCCAGGTTACTAATTGCGTCATTAAACAGAAGCATATCATTTAGGTCCCCACCAGGTTTATTTCTATCTGAGGGACTTCTAATGAAGTTAAAATCCCCCATGATGAGCCAATCAGTGTCTTGAGGCATGTCAATGTTGGCAAACCAGTCAATGAACATGGCTTTTCTATCAGCTTGGCATGGACCATAAATATTGGTGAGGATCCAGGAATCATTGGAAAGATTACTTTTGAATTTTACTGATATGGAAAATTCATTGTGAAAAGCCACCTAACCATTAAAAAGTGCACCATTCCAAATAATAATCAAGCCACCAGAGGCCCCCACAGAAGGTACAAACCCAAATTTATTGAATTTCTTGGGACAAAACTTTTTGATGTAAGCCAAATCAAAAGACTCCCTCTTAGTTTCTTGAAGGCAGATAATATCACAGCCAGATTCTACAATTTTATTAGAGAGAGCCAACCATTTCTTCTCTGAATTAATGCCCCTCAGGTTCCAGTTCATGATTTTCCAAGATTTGCAATTATCCATAGATAACACAAGTGATTTTCCATAGCCATCCCATAGAAAAGAGTGCTCTAGGCATCCAAAAGATTAAGGATAATCTCATTACATCACAAGTAACAGAGGAATTTAACAGGTTCACAAAGTACTGGACCAAACTGGCAGAAACAAACTTTAACCAGACCAAAGGATTCACTGGGGGCAAACAGGCTCTAGTAAAAGGAAAATCATAAAAAAGGCCCTGCATTGATAACTTTTTGGAAGCCTTCTTCTTGGCCAGTTGCTCCATGACAACAGGCTTATCCTTCCCCTTCTCAATAGTCTTGTTTTGTGCACTTGTTGAGGCATTCTTGGACTTCTTTTGACCTATCACCCCAGGTGTCCCAGCAGCCTTGTTGTCTCCACCAGTGACGTTGTTTTTCTTCAAGATTTTCTTTTCTACAGTTACTTCGGGCACCTTGCAAAAAGATATTGCCAAATTCTTAACCACTTTAGGGTTGATCATAGGTGGAGCAGCATTGCAGGTAAGACAGTGTTTATCTGAGCAGTTGACATGATTTTTATAACCATCATTTAACAGCACTAGTTTGGGACTCCTCCTTACCTCAGACTCTACCAGTGCACCTTTTCCCCCTCTTCTCTTCCTTTTAGGGGTTAGGGGAATCCCTTCTGGGGATAGAGAGGAAAATTCTTCACCCTGGTCAGATAAAGAAATACATAGAGGAGCTTCAGAGGTAGCACAGGCTTCTGGTATGAAAAATTGAATAGTAGCCTCTGAATGCATAGGTTCTTTAAGAATGTCCCAAAGTTGTGATGAAAGAAAGCTTTTTGCCCAATCAAATTTTTCTGGGGTTAAGAGCATGAGTGTAATGAAATTAAACCAACTCACAGGTATATCCACCATAGAAGAAGAGCTTTGATTCTCAGAGCCATACAGGTGTGGGGCAAAGTATTTCTCCCAAAGAAGTAGCCCAGCTGGAGAAAATCTTCTGGTCAAATCATGCTCCTCAGGGATGGGAAAAAAGTGTGTCTGTACTCTTCCAAGAGTCAATTGCAGGTGAGCTACATTTGGTGGAACAAGCTGCACATTATCAGGTAGGAAGAGGTCTTCCTCCAAGTGATCCAGTTCTTGTGTACCAGAGGGAACCACTGAAGGACCAGGGTTGTCAGGCTGAGGTAAAATACCCACAACATCATCATCAGCAGAGTAAGCTTATAGTATGTTCAGTAAACCTTCTCCCAGAGTTGGAGCAGATTGAGTACCACTTGCTTGGGCCAAAGAAACAGATGGAGCAATAACTGTATCTTCAGGAGCATGGGTAGCAGTGTCTTCAGAGCTAGAGGAAGAAATCTGAATATGGTCAAATCCTAGGTTTCACCAAGATTTGAATAAGTTTAAAACATGAATATGAAAAAGTAAGCATGTATGCTTCTTAGTCACTTCAAAATGAAGCTCTTGGGAGGGTTTTTGAAATTTCCATGTTTGAAACCAAAAACCACATATCTTCATGCTTGACTTCATGAGACAGAGTTTAGGGTTAGGGGGTAGATACATGATTTCTCTGGTTTGAATATGTCTAGACCTTGTTTATCAACTTAATTGAATGCTTACTATATGACATAAAAAGACTATGTTCCTTGGTTTTTCATTTTCAGATTTTTTTTAAAATTTTATGCCCATTTGAATCTTGGTCAACTCCTAGGTTTGACCATGATTTAAACATGTTTAAAACATGAATATGAAAAAGTAAGCATGTATCCTTCGTAGTCACTCCACAATGAAGCTCTTGTGAGGGTTTTTGAAATTTCCATGTTTGAAACCAAAAACCACTTCTCTTCATGCTTGACTTCACAAGACAGAGTTTAGGGTTAGGGGTAGCTTGATACATGATTTTTCTGGTTTGAATATGTCTAGACCTTGTTTATCAACTTAATTGAATGCTTACTATATGACATAAGAAGACTATGTGCATTGGTTTTTCATTTTATTGATTTTTTCTGAATTTTTATCCCCATTTGTTGAACCTTGGTCAAATCATAGGTTTGACCAAGATTAAAACAAGTTTAGAACATGAATATGAAAAATTAAGCCTATATCGATCCTTCTAAATAGCCACTCCAAAATGAATCTCGTGGGAGGTTTTTGAAATTTCCATGATTTTTCTTGTTTGAATATGTCTAGACCTTGTTTATCAACTTGAATGCTTACTATATGACATACACAGACTATTTGCTTTGGTTTTTGAATTTTTTTTTTGAACTTTTATGCCCATTTGAATCTTGCTCAAATCCTAGGTTTGAACATGACTTAAACAAGTTTGAAACATGAATATGAAAAAGTAAGCATGTATCCTTCTTAGTCACTCCAAAATGAAGCTCTTGGGAGGGTTTTTGAAATTTCCATGTTTGAAACCAAAAACCACTTCTCTTCACCATACATGCTTGACTTCATAAGACATAGTTTAGGGATAGGGGGTAGATACATGATTTTTCAGGTTTAATATGTTTAGACCTTGTTTATCAACTTAGTTGAATGCTTACTATATGACATAAGAAAACCTTGGTTTTTCATTTTTTGATTTTTTTTTGATTTTTTATGCCCATTTGAATCTTGGTCAAATCCTAGGTTTGACCAAGATTTGAACAAGTTTAAAACTTGAATATGAAAAAGTAAGCATGTATGCTTCTTAGTCACTCCAAAATGAAGCTCTTGGGAGGGTGTTCGAAATTTCCATGTTTGAAACCAAAAACCACATCCTTTCATGCTTGACTTCATAAGGCGGAGTTTAGGGTTGGAGGGTAGATACATGATTTTTCTGGTTTGAATATGTCTAGACCTTGTTTATCAACTTAATTGAATGCTTACTATATGACATAAGAAGACTATGTGCCCTGGTTTTTCATTTATTTTGATTTATTTTGAATTTTTATGCCCATTTGAATCTTGGTCAAATCCTAGGTTTGACCATGATTTAAACAAGTTTAAAACATGAATATGAAAAATTAAGCATCTATCCTTCTTAGTCACTCCAAAATGTAGCTCTTGGGAGGGTTTTTGAAATTTCCATGTTTGAAACCAAAAACCACTTCTCTTCATGCATGCTTGACTTCATAAGACAGAGTTTAGCTAGGGTTAGGGGGTAGGTACATGATTTTCCTGGTTCTAATATGTGTAGACCTTGTTTATCAACTTAATTGAATGCTTACTATATAACATAAGAAGACCTTGGTTTTTTATTTTTTTTATTTTTTGAATTTTTATACCCATTTGAATCTTGGTCAAATCCTAGGTTTCACCAAGATTTGAATAAGTTTAAAACATGAATATGAAAAAGTAAGCATGTATCCTTCTTAGTCACTCCAAAATGAAGCTCTTGGGAGGGTTTTTGAAATTTCCATGTTTGAAACCAAAAACCACTTCTCTTCACCATACATGCTTGACTTCATAAGACATAGTTTAGGGTTAGGGGGTAGATTCATGATTTTTCAGGTTTAATATGTTTAGACCTTGTTTATCAACTTAGTTGAATGCTTACTATATGACATAAGAAAACCTTGGTTTTTCATTTTTTGATTTTTTTTTGATTTTTTATGCCCATTTGAATTTTGGTCAAATCCTAGGTTTGACCAAGATTTGAACAAGTTTAAAACTTGAATATGAAAAAGTAAGCATGTATGCTTCTTAGTCACTCCAAAATGAAGCTCTTGGGAGGGTGTTCGAAATTTCCATGTTTGAAACCAAAAACCACATCCCTTCATGCTTGACTTCATAAGGCGGAGTTTAGGGTTGGAGGGTAGATACATGATTTTTCTGGTTTGAATATGTCTAGACCTTGTTTATCAACTTAATTGAATGCTTACTATATGACATAAGAAGACTATGTGCCCTGGTTTTTCATTTATTTTGATTTATTTTGAATTTTTATGCCCATTTGAATCTTGGTCAAATCCTAGGTTTGACCATGATTTAAACAAGTTTAAAACATGAATATGAAAAATTAAGCATCTATCCTTCTTAGTCACTCCAAAATGTAGCTCTTGGGAGGGTTTTTGAAATTTCCATGTTTGAAACCAAAAACCACTTCTCTTCATGCATGCTTGACTTCATAAGACAGAGTTTAGCTAGGGTTAGGGGGTAGGTACATGATTTTCCTGGTTCTGATATGTGTAGACCTTGTTTATCAACTTAATTGAATGCTTACTATATAACATAAGAAGACCTTGGTTTTTTATTTTTTTTATTTTTTGAATTTTTATACCCATTTGAATCTTGGTCAAATCCTAGGTTTCACCAAGATTTGAATAAGTTTAAAACATGAATATGAAAAAGTAAGCATGTATGCTTCTTAGTCACTTCAAAATGAAGCTCTTGGGAGGGTTTTTGAAATTTCCATGTTTGAAACCAAAAACCACATATCTTCATGCTTGACTTCATAAGACAGAGTTTAGCTAGGGTTAGGGGGTAGATACATGATTTTCCTAGTTTGAATATGTCTAGACCTTGTTTATCAACTTAATTGAATGCTTACTATATGACATAAGAAGACTATGTGCCTTGGTTTTTCATTTATTTTGATATATTTTGAATTTTTATGCCCTTTTGAATCTTGGTCAAATCCTAGGTTTGACCATGATTTAAACAAGTTTAAAACATGATTTCGAAAATGTAAGCATGTATCCTTCGTAGTCACTCCAAAATAAAGCTCTTGTGAGGGTTTTTGAAATTTCCATGTTTGAAACCAAAAACCACTTCTCTTCATGCTTGACTTCATAAGACATAGTTTAGGGTTAGGGGTAGCTAGATACATGATTTTTCTGGTTTGAATATGTCTGGACCTTGTTTATAAACTTAATCGAATGCTTACTATATGACATAAGAAGACTATGTGCATTGGTTTTTCATTTTATTGATTTTTTTTTTGAATTTTTATCCCCATTTATTGAATCTTTGTCAAATCCTAGGTTTGACCAAGATTTAAACAAGTTTAAAACATGAATATGAAAAAAGTAAGCCTGTATCGATCCTTCTTAGTCACTCCAAAATGAAGCTCGTGGAAGGTTTTTGAAATTTCCATGATTTTTCTGGTTTGACTATGTGCTTTGGTTTTTGATTTTTTATTTGAATTTTTATGCCCATTTGAATCTTAGTCAAATCCTAGGTTTGACCATGACTTAAACAAGTTTAACACATGAATATGAAAAGTAAGCATGTATCCTTCTTAGTCACTCCAAAATGAAGCTCTTGGGAGGGTTTCCATGTTTGAAACCAAAAATCACTTCTCTTCATGCATGCTTGACTTTATAAGACATAGTTTAGGGTTACGAGGTAGATACATGATTTTTCAGGTTTAATATGTCTAGACCTTGTTTATCAACTTAATTGAATGCTTACTATATAACATAAGAAGACCTTGGTTTTTCATTTTTTAATTTTTTTTTGAATTTTTATGCCCATTTGAATCTTGGTCAAATCCTAGGTTTGACCAAGATCTGAACAAGTTTAAAACTTGAATATGAAAAAGTAAGTATGTATGCTTCTTAGTCACTCCAAAATGAACCTCTTGGGAGGGTTTTCAAAATTTCCATGTTTGAAACCAAAAACCACATCTCTTCATGCTTGACTTCATAAGACAGAGTTTAGGGTTAGGGGGTTGATACATGATTTTTCTGGTTTGAATATGTCTAGACCTTGTTTATCAACTTAATTGAATGCTTACTATATGACATAAGAAGACTATGTGCCTTGGTTTTTCATTTAATTTGATTTATTTTGAATTTTTATGCCCATTTGAATCTTGGTCAAATCCTAGGTTTGACCATGATTTAAACAAGTTTAAAACATGAATATGAAAAATTAAGCATCTATCCTTCTTAGTCACTCCAAAATGTAGCTCTTGGGAGGGTTTTTAAAATTTCCATGTTTGAAACAAAAAACTACTTCTCTTCATGCATGCTTGACTTCATAAGATAGAGTTTAGGGTTACGGGGTAGATACATGATTTTCCTGGTTTGAATATGTGTAGACCTTGTCTATCAACTTAATTGAATGCTTACTATATAACATAAGAAGACCTTGGTATTATTTTTATTTTATTTTTTATACCCATTTGAATCTTGGTCAAATCCTAGGTTTCACCAAGATTTGAATAAGTTTAAAACATGAATATGAAAATGTAAGCATGTATGCTTCTTAGTCACTTCAAAATGAAGCTCTTGGGAGGGTTTTTGAAATTTCCATGTTTGAAACCAAAAAGCACTTCTCTTCATGCTTGACTTCATAAGACATAGTTTAGGGTTAGGGGTAGCTAGATACATGATTTTTCTGGTTTGAATATGTCTGGACCTTGTTTATAAACTTAATCGAATGCTTACTATATGACATAAGAAGACTATGTGCATTGGTTTTTCATTTTATTGATTTTTTTTGAATTTTTATCCCCATTTATTGAATCTTTGTCAAATCCTAGGTTTGACCAAGATTTAAACAAGTTTAAAACATGAATATGAAAAAAGTAAGCCTGTATCGATCCTTCTTAGTCACTCCAAAATGAAGCTCGTGGAAGGTTTTTGAAATTTCCATGATTTTTCTGGTTTGAATATGTCTAGACCTTGTTTATCAACTTGAATGCTTACTATATGACATACAAAGACTATGTGCTTTGGTTTTTGATTTTTTATTTGAATTTTTATGCCCATTTGAATCTTGGTCAAATCCTAGGTTTGACCATGACTTAAACAAGTTTAAAACATGAATATGAAAAAGTAAGCATGTATCCTTTCTTAGTCACTCCAAAATGAAGCTCTTGGGAGGGTTTTTGAAATTTCCATGTTTGAAACCAAAAACCACTTCTCTTCATACATGCTTGACTTCATAAGACATAGTTTAGGGTTACGGGGTAGATACATGATTTTTCAGGTTTAATATGTCTAGACCTTGTTTATCAACTTGATTGAATGCTTACTATATGACATAAGAAGACCTTGGTTTTTCATTCTTTTGATTTGTTTTTTGAATTTTTATGCCCATTTGAATCTTGGTCAAATCCTAGGTTTGACCAAGATCTGAACAAGTTTAAAACTTGAATATGAAAAAGTAAGCATGTATGCTTCTTAGTCACTCCAAAATGAAGCTCTTGGGAGGGTTTTCGAAATTTCCATGTTTGAAACTAAAAACCACATCTCTTCATGCTTGACTTCATAAGGCAGAGTTTAGGGTTAGGGGGTTGATACATGATTTTTCTGGTTTGAATATGTCTAGACCTTGTTTATCAACTTAATTGAATGCTTACTGTATGACATAAGAAGACTATGTGCCTTGGTTTTTCATTTATTTTGATTTATTTTGGATTTTTATGCCCATTTGAATGTTGGTCAAATCCTAGGTTTGACCATGATTTAAACAAGTTTAAAACATGAATATGAAAAATGAAGCATCTATCCTTCTTAGTCACTCCAAAATGTAGCTCTTGGGAGGGTTTTTAAAATTTCCATGTTTGAAACAAAAAACTACTTCTCTTCATGCATGCTTGACTTCATAAGATAGAGTTTAGGGTTACGGGGTAGATACATGATTTTCCTGGTTTGAATATGTGTAGACCTTGTCTATCAACTTAATTGAATGCTTACTATATAACATAAGAAGACCTTGGTATTATTTTTATTTTATTTTTTATACCCATTTGAATCTTGGTCAAATCCTAGGTTTCACCAAGATTTGAATAAGTTTAAAACATGAATATGAAAATGTAAGCATGTATGCTTCTTAGTCACTTCAAAATGAAGCTCTTGGGAGGGTTTTTGAAATTTCCATGTTTGAAACCAAAAACCACATATCTTCATGCTTGACTTCATGAGACAGAGTTTAGGGTTAGGGGGTAGATACATGATTTTTTTGGTTTGAATATATCTAGACCTTGTTTATCAACATAATTGAATGCTTACTATATGACATAAGAAGACTATGTACCTTGATTTTTCATTTTTTTGATTTTTTTTAAAATTTATGGCCATTTGAATCTTGGTCAAATCCTAGGTTTGACCATGATTTAAACAAGTTTAAAACATGAATATGAAAAAGTAAGCATGTATCCTTCGTAGTCACTCCAAAATGAAGCTCTTGTGAGGGTTTTCGAAATTTCCATGTTTGGAACCAAAAACCACTTCTCTTCATGCTTGACTTCATAAGACATAGTTTAGGGTTAGGGGTAGCTAGATACATGATTTTTCTGGTTTGAATATGTCTAGACCTTGTTTATCAACTTAATTGAATGCTTACTATATGACATAAGAAGACTATGTGCATTGGTTTTTCATTTTATTGATTTTTTTTGAATTTTTATCCCCATTTGTTGAATCTTGGTCAAATCATAGGTTTGACCAAGATTTAAACAAGTTTAAAACATGAATATGAAAAAGTAAGCCTGTATCGATCCTTCTTAGTCACTCCAAAATGAAGCTCGTGGGAGGTTTTTGAAATTTCCATGATTTTTCTGGTTTGAATATGTCTAGACCTTGTTTATCAACTTGAATGCTTACTATATGACATACAAAGACTATGTGCTTTGGTTTTTGATTTTTTATTTGAATTTTTATGCCCATTTGAATCTTAGTCAAATCCTAGGTTTGACCATGACTTAAACAAGTTTAACACATGAATATGAAAAGTAAGCATGTATCCTTCTTAGTCACTCCAAAATGAAGCTCTTGGGAGGGTTTCCATGTTTGAAACCAAAAATCACTTCTCTTCATGCATGCTTGACTTCATAAGACATAGTTTAGGGTTACGAGGTAGATACATGATTTTTCAGGTTTAATATGTCTAGACCTTGTTTATCAACTTAATTGAATGCTTACTATATAACATAAGAAGACCTTGGTTTTTCATTTTTTGATTTTTTTTGAATTTTTATGCCCATTTGAATCTTGGTCAAATCCTAGGTTTGACCAAGATCCGAACAAGTTTAAAACTTGAATATGAAAAAGTAAGTATGTATGCTTCTTAGTCACTCCAAAATGAACCTCTTGGGAGGGTTTTCAAAATTTCCATGTTTGAAACCAAAAACCACATCTCTTCATGCTTGACTTCATAAGACAGAGTTTAGGGTTAGGGGTTGATACATGATTTTTCTGGTTTGAATATGTCTAGACCTTGTTTATCAACTTAATTGAATGCTTACTATATGACATAAGAAGACTATGTGCCTTGGTTTTTCATTTAATTTGATTTATTTTGAATTTTTATGCCCATTTGAATCTTGGTCAAATCCTAGGTTTGACCATGATTTAAACAAGTTTAAAACATGAATATGAAAAATTAAGCATCTATCCTTCTTAGTCACTCCAAATTGTAGCTCTTGGGAGGGTTTTTGAAATTTCCATGTTTGAAACCAAAAACTACTTCTCTTCATGCATGCTTGACTTCATAAGACAGAGCTTAGGGTTAGGGGGTAGATACATGATTTTCCTGGTTTCAATATGTCTAGACCTTGTTTATCAACTTAATTGAATGCTTACTATATGACATAAGAAGACCTTGGTTTTCATTTTTTTATATTTTTTGAATTTTTATGCCCATTTGAATCTTGGTCAAATCCTAGGTTTGACCAAGATTTGAAGAAGTTTAAAACATGAATATGATAAAGTAAGCATGTATGCTTCTTAGTCACTCAAAAATGAAGCTCTTGGGAGGGTTTCTGAAATTTCCATGTTTGAAACCAAAAACCACATCTCTTCATGCTTGACTTCATAAGTCAGAGTTTAGGGATAGGGGGTAGATACATGATTTTTCTGGTTAATCATGTCTAAACCTTTTTTATCAACTTGAATGCTTACTATATGACATACGAAAACTATTTGCTAACGGAGGGAGTAAGCACTCTTGCTATCAAAAGTACCAAACGATGCATACCAAAATGATTTTTTAGAGGAATACTAGTTCAGATTATTTAATTTTATATTAGCAAGACAAAATCGAACCCTGTAGTTGGATTTTCTGAAATTGATCCGTACTACTGGGCAGCACCCTAGTTTAACTTATTTAATAATAGATTCTTAGGTCGATTTTTTTAAAAATTTATTATTATTACTAGGCAGCACATGTGTTTGCCCGTCCAGTGAAACTCTTTCATTTCATTTTTTTTCCGCAAGGTCGGGAGTCGGAGGAAGAGGGATCACACGGGAGGTGACGAAGGGAGAGCAGTCGCGGGGCCCCACTTATTTATGGTGTCTACCCTTTTTCGTGTGATGTTGACTGTTGTGCAGGGTTGTTAGTGCGCAGGGGGTGCGAGCGAGGCCGAGAATGAGAGAGATGTTTTTTTTTGTTAGAGGGACAACCGAACGATCCTGAAGGACCCAGATTTCCAATACGCATCAGAGCGCAGTTTACAGCAGGACACAAAATAAATAGGAAATTACGTCTAAATCCCTAAGATTTACATGGTAGACCCCAGGCTGAAAGCAAGAAATGCGATCGGGTCCTTAACAGCCACCGTCCGGATTGATCCTCGTCGCAGCCGGGGACGGACCAGTTGGCGCGACCAAATCGCCATGGCTACAGAGCATGCACACCATGGCCTACGAGCTGAACTAGAAACGCTCTGCCAAAACCAGCAGCCAACGGAGGTGGATAATTGGATAGATGGAGAGAGAGAGAGAGAGAGAGTCTTGATGCCTCTCTCTTGACAAAGAAGATGGCTGGAGTTTGCCTGCCTAGCGCACGTGACTTGTGTTCACTGAAGTGTGGGACCTCACGCATGGGAACCACACGTAAGTGACAGACTTGTTGCTGTAATAACTCGGGTGATTATCATACTGTATTAGTACATAGTTTCCTATAGATCCTTCTTAGTCACTCCAAAATGAAGCTTTTGGGAGGTTTTTGAAATTTCCATGTTTCAATCCGAAAACCACTTCTCTTCATGCATGCTTGACTTCATAAGAATGGTACCCATCGAAGACAGTTAGGTTGGGCACCAACCACACTATCGACGTTTCCCGCGACACTATGATCTTTGTTATAGTCATTTTATTACAGTTCATACTATTTTCAGCGAAGATTTTGATATGTTATAGTTTATAAGATTTCTAAGAGAGGAAATCAAAGCCATGTGGTGTAAGCTTTTGGACGGGTGAGAGAGGACATGTTAAATTGAGATATGAAGTTGATCATTTTTTTCTTGATGATGGGCGACTTATTACTTACGATTTAAGTATTACACCCGGCAACTTCATAACTGAGATGCACATAGGCTTACCAATCCACAAGGTACAACCATAAAATGTCTAATCCTAAACGATAACACAAGAACTAACAAAATAAAGACTAAGATGAAGGTGGTCCAATCCGAAGATCACGTTGCCGTCCATGTTAGGAAAAACTAAAGTTGATAACAGATGAGAAGTAACATAGCGCTCAGTCAGCTCGAGAGGTGTCAGATTCTTTTTTGCGTCAAGATTTGAGTTTGTTATACGGTGGATGTGCGCTGGCCTTTGTTGTCGAGTGGCCTTTGTGATGAACGATGTTGTTGGCTGTTGGTCTGGTAGAGTTGTCGATGGTTTTGTTGTACTCCCTCCATTTCTAGATATAAGGTGTATATATTTTGAGAAAAAATTCAGAATATAGGGTGAATTGCGTTGCACAACTTCGTTGGACAATTTTTTGGGGGGATTTGATCATATTTTCTTATCTTATGAAAACTCCTCTATTTTCTCGCGTCAATAGTCTAGTGGTACTCTTGCCAAAACATAGTGTAATTTTCCGTCCACGTGTGTTCTTTAATATTCATGCCAAAAACTATACACCTTACTTCTAGGAAAAGAGGGAGTATTTCTTTGCAGGCTCGTTCAGGCAGTCAGGCTCCTGCCTTCATTGCCTGGGTACCATAGAGGCTGCAACTAAGAGAGATAGACAACGGATGCACCTCAATACCAGCGAGAGAGAGAGATGAAGGTTGGGAGCGTATGTTAGTATTTATATTTATTAAGTTATAAATACATTATTTTTAATCTATTGAAGTTTTGTTGATGTTGCGCAAAATAGTATATTTCCAAAAAAAATATCTATCGTTATTTGTATTTTTTTTAGTTTTATCGCTTCTGCTAATTCTGGGTAGGCCGAGATTTGAGTTACACCTCGCTCGACTCCTTCACAACTAAACTGTTGAATTGTGTCATGATTTGTGTTAGCGTGAGAGTTCTAACTGGGGTTGCTACTGATATTTTTTTATTTTCAAATGAGGTTCCGACGAATTTGTCTAGTTACAAGTCGGGTTGCAACTGATATTTTTCAGTTGGATGTGTGGTTGTAACTGAAATTTTTCATTTTCAAATAAGATTGCAACTATGTTTTTCTCTGGTTACAAGTCAGTTGTCATTGATAATTTGTAATTGCAAGTGAGGTTGCAACTAGCGTTGCAATTAAAATATTTCTAGTTACAAATGTGGTTGTAACTGATATTTTTCAGTTGCAAGTAAGGTTGCAACTGAGTTTTTTTATTGGCAAATATAGCTGCAACCGAGTGTTTTTTAAATTTCTAAGTGAGTTGCAACTTTAAAAAAAATTGGTTGCCATCGGGCCACAAATGAGTATTTTTCCAGTTTTCATCATGAGCTTTACTTGTACATGCGAAATTCTCATTTTGGTGGCCGACAATGGAAGACAAACATTAAAAAAAATTAACTAGAAAAGGTCAAATAAACATAATAAAAATTAAAAGTGGCTTCAGGCAAGAGAACCCAGCCCAACTCCAACCTAGGAAAAATTCACGTATGTTTAGACTAGAGCATATGTCGGTTGAAGGTGCATGTAGAGAGGGGATATTCCGCAACTAGTTGCGCCCGCACCCCATTTTTGTTGTGACACTTCCAAGTTTCCAAAAAATGCAAACTAAAATTCTAGACATACATTGTGTTGTGTCTTATGCATCTGTGAAGTTTCATCCAAAAATATGTCAAAATGTGGCCTACACCAAAAGAACAAATGATCTGTAAATAGTACGTGACACTATTTACGTACGTCTTCTCTTTTTTTACACTGGTCACATTTTGACATATTTTTGGATGAAACTTCACAGATGCACAAGACACAACACAATGTATGCCTAGAATTTTAGTTTGCATTTTTTTGAAAATTTAGAAGTGTCACAACAAAAAATGGGGTGCGGGCGCAACTAGTTGCAAATGAGAGTTTCCCGTGCATGTAGAAGTCCCTTGGTGAAGATATCAAAAAATTGAGCACTTGTAAAATTGTGTTGATACCCCAACGGTGTCAACGTCGCGAGTCACGATGTTTAAACTAGAGCGTATGTCGGTTGAAGGTACATGCAGAAGTTCCTTGGTGAAGATATCAACAAATTGAGCACTTGTGAGAACATGAAGATCAAGGATCTCACCAAGAGCAACCTTCTCGTGGGCGAAGTGTATTTCAATCTCAATATGCTTGGTACGGTAATGATGAATATGGTTAGATACCATATAGAGTGCAGATATGTTGTAACAGACAATAGTGGCACATTCAATCGATATGCATGGTGGAGCTTGGCAAGAAGCTGTGGAAGCAAAACTGCTTCAGCAATTGCATGGGCAATGGACATGTACTCCGCTTCGGTCCACGAGCTAAACTATACATGTTTTTAGGAGGATCATGAAACAAAATTATCACCCCAAATAAAAAAAAAGGCAAATGTAGACTTTCGAGTGTCTCAACAACCTGCCAATCTGCATTAGAATAACCGTCAAACTTATAGAAGAAGGAGGGTCTATTAATAAAAGGAGCATCGACTCGACTGATACGGGTCGTTGTCCCAATCTTTCATGGTGCAACACATCGATCCCATAGAACCGATATGTCTCCCAATCATGTGAGCGATACACGCGACCTGAAGATGGGGAACACCAATCCGGCGAGCAACTCGACGAAGAACGCCGAACCTCAAGCGGGATAGACACGCCAAGCTCGATAACCCTCGATAGCTCGAGGACCTTCTTGCACGCACGATCACCCTTTTGAGAAACTAATGCCTTCCTCCTTGATTTTTCTCTCCGTGACGACCAAGCAGCAGCAACAACAGCAGCAGGAAACAGTAGCAGCGGGTGCAGCTACCGGCCTGAACGTCCGTCTTGCCGACCTGGACGCCGGTTTGGTCGGCCGGGGGCCCGGTGCTGTCGGCCCGTGGACCGGCCCATCTGGCCTGGGGCCCGGTCTGCCGACCTGGTGGCCGGGTGAAGCGTCTCCACCCCCTGGATGTTGGCCCGGTGGGTACCGGTGGTGGGCCCGGTATGCGCCGACCTGCCTGGCCAGGAAGCCGGCCGCGCCGGCCGTGGAGCCGGACCTGCCGGTGTGGGGGGGGGGGGGCGGTCTGTCGGCCGTGGTGCCGGCCCGGCCGGTGGTAGGGCCGGCCTGCCGGGTCGTGGCACCGGCCGCCTGACGGATCTAGCTTCTCCTTCCTCACGATTTTTCTGTTCTTCGCAATTTCTTCCTCCTCCTTGCTGCTGCCACCTCCTCCGCATGAACAAAGGCTTCCTCGATCTTCACCAATAGTTTGGCGACAGATTACCCATTGGTATCCACTCCAAATCAAGAAAAACAATAGCGAGCAACAATCAAATTGCACTGTGATCAACCTAGTGCTCTGATACCAAGATGATACGGGTCGTTGGCCCAATCTTTCACGGTGCAACACCTCGATCCCATAGAACCGATAAGTATCCCAATCACGTGAGCGATACACGCGACCTAAAGATGGGGAACTCCAATCTGGTGAGCAACTCGACGAAGAACGCCGAACCTCAAGCGGGATAGACACGCCAAGCTCGATAACCCTCGACAGCTCGAGGACCTTCTCGCACGCACGATCACCCTTGACAAACTCAAGAACTCTCACACCTTTATTAATGGATAACTGGACGAACGTCCGAGACACCGTCACACATGCCGATTCCATAGGAACGGTGATATTATGAACTTGGAGTTCTACATTATTCCGATTCAATCTAATCTACTAAACCCTAACCGCACCACCACCTTATATGAGGGGATGGTGGCCGGCCAGCCCCTATTGGGCTGGGGCGCCCCACTATGAGCCTAGCCCTAGTTGGGTTGGATACGCACAAACCCAACAGACACACTAAAAACCCTAGATGGCCCACCACATGACCTGACTACATTATTTTCTAATAATAATACTATGATAAAATACTAGTACAACCTTAGACTTAATCATCGTATCATAGGCTGTCCTAGTGTATCAAGCTACCTGGATGTCCTCATCATCGACTGATCTTCAAATGTTCTTCTCTTGTGACAACTCTTATGATGTTTCTTTTTTGAGTGTGAATCTGGTCTCCATGTGTGTGTTGCACACCTGGCATCTAACCATTCGCATGTGCATCCAAATTATTTCCATCCAACACGGAATAATATTTTGGTTGTACGGGAAAATATTTTATTTTTATCGTGTATGGAACAACAATTTATTTGCATAATGGAACAATATTTCAGTTCCATCGCTTACAAAGAAAATTTTATTTCTATCACATACCACATAACATTTTATTTTCTTCTAATATGGAACAATATTTTATGTCCGATACATATATACCAATATTATTTTATTTCTACAGCATATAGGACAACATTTTATTTGCATAATGAAAAAATATTTTAGTTCCATCACGTACGGAACAATATTTTATTTCTGTCATGTACGAAACAAATATTATTTTTTTGCATCGCGTAGAGAACCACATTGTATATATAAGGCCACTTACACAATTTGAGGTAGTCCCTCTGTTTTTATATATAAGACTAGAAACTCACATTTCAGATACCAATAAAATATAACCAAGTAATAAATAAAACAATTATTTATGTGAAAATACTCTTGTATGGGTTAATTAAGCATATTACTCCCTCTATGCCGGTTTACTGCCTCCTGGTGAATTTGGAAAAATGCTGAAAAAATAGGCTTAACATAGCATTTAATTTCCCCCTTATTTAGGAATACCAACCGTTGGCATTCTTCCATAGTCATGTGGTGGTGCCATTGTGTTCATGAATGCCGTTCTAATTGGGCAACTCTATTTTGGTAAGAGCAAATATAATAAATTTTAATTAATTGGCTATAAAAATTAAATAATATATTTTTGTCTAGTTGGAGGCGATAGGGGAGGTGAGAGAATGTAAATGGGTTCTCATGTAAGAGCTAGCTCTAGCACATTCTTCTAGGTAAATTATCTGAATGAAAGCTAGATCATCCATTGAGAATGTAGTATATTTTATAACCAACTATTATACTTGTTGACTACATGTTGGCTATAGATAACATGACATCTTGCTTATAACCAACAACCGGTATGTACTATTGGAATTGAGTTGCTCTAAGTTTGCATCCAAGCTCTGAGTAATGACCAGGAGTGGGCCTCGAAACAGTTGTTTACCTTCCCTATATAATCGCTTTAGTTTACGCGAGAATTAGTGCAACTTTCTCAGCTTTTCTCATTCAACGGTAAGCTCCTTGGTCGTAGCGCTGGGTATAGTAAGCTCAATAAGAGCAACTCCAATAGTATAGCCGACTGTTGGCTATAAGCAAGATGTCATGTCATCTATAGTCAACATGTACAATAGTTGGCTATAAGAGTGTACTACTTTTTCAATGGATGGCCGCCTTTTATTCACACAACTTGCCTGGAAGCACGTGCTAGAGCTAGCTCTTGCATAAAAGCTCACTCACATTCTCTCACATCTTCTCTCTCCTCCAACTAGACACAAATAAATTATTTTAATCCTTATAGCTAGCTGACTAGAACTTATTGTACTTGCTCTAAACTGGTTTGGAGAAAGTACATGTGGTGGCTCTCTCCCGATAGATACATGCAACTCTTGCAAATCTTACAAGGTAGAATTGTAATAAATTTTACTCGATTAGTGCTAGTGACCTTGCATATTAGCAAAATGTATTTTAAATAGAAGCCTTACATACAAAAACGGAGCGAGTAAAATTTTGATATTAACTTAGCCAATAAAATATCAGTTACATAACACCAAAACATATTGTTGGAAACATCTTTCAAATATGAAACCAATAGTATGCTATTTTAGAAATTACTTATATTTTATTGATCAAATTATTATTTGAATATCTCAAAATATGTGGTGGCCTTATATGCAATTTTTTAAAGAACAACTACATATTTCATTAATGAAAAATCAAGTTACATGAAACAACACGTGTGGAACTAAAAGATAAATCGGCATAAAATAATTATCCCAAATTTGCAAATAAAATTTTAAAAAATTGAGGAATACAAAACAATTTCTAAATTTTCTGTAACCATCATAGCCAGCGGCCGCCGCATAACTCCAGCCAGGGCTGCAATGAAGATACTATGAGGAATCACATTGCAATGCAGATGTCACCGTGTAGCTCCTCGTACGGTATATGTCGAAGTAGTTTCCAACCTGCACTATGTATGTATCCCCCGCGATGTACGATTCGCATTTTTATCCATCCTGGCCGTGCCTTTTGGTGCCCATTGATGTGTGTACCTTCTCTGATCTGCATTAACTAGTATTTCAGTTTAAATGCCCATTTCTCTGGTCGAGCACACGCGCTGACGTGAGCTCTGTTACTCGCCCCTGCCCCTCTCCTCCTCCTAGCAACGCATGGTACCATCGCTGCATCTTGGCAGTACACTTGAAATTTAAACATGTTTTGCTATATAGCTTATTTCGGCTTGTAAGTAATCGAGCGGTGTGCTTGATTAGCAATCCAAAAACCAGATATAGTTGTAAGTACAACCGCGTGGGTACCCACTTAATTCTCTTCTATTTTCTCTACCATATTTTTCCTTTAAAGTGGATTTTCTTTTGTGATGTGGGTATTTAAAATTATGATGATGCATTAAGAATGATCTGATTAGGTGCACTTATGAATATATTTTGGTCGTGGTCAACTAAAACAAACTGGCTGCTTAAATCTATGGTCTGATATTTCCATTTTATGGCATTTTTTATACATGTCACATTTTTTATTGTATGATTTAATTGTGAATTTCATAAAATCAAGAATTTATAGATTGACAGCTTATTTTTTTTATTTGTATAGGAATAACTAGTGTGTCTAGTATGTGACTGTTTGGACCCAAATACTTTGATATATGCAACATGTACTTCTAGGAGTTTGTATTATCAACAGAGTGTGCAGGGATGTTCTTTTCCTTACGCTCTGTTGTGGAACTTGTAAATAAACATTTCATACATATCTCATAAATAAAAATAATACGCGTGGTGGAATGAACCATCCATCAAGGAGCATAGCGTCGTAGCCACCTGCTTGACTCCACCATAATAACTTTGGCCTCTAATCCTGCCTTCATTTTCATTGACAAGAATGCTTTTTACCGGTAGCGGAAGTATTGTAGGTTGTGAGAAATACCTGTGGTTGGATGGTTAGAAGGGAAGTGGCATCCCCCAACCCACCACTTTGGTGTTTCATTAAAAGGCTGCATTATTATTCAGTGGGAGGCGACGTTTCCATCGGCAGCGAGGCGCTAGTGGTGACTTCGTCAATCTCAAGACACGTCGGATCAATTTCTTGGACTCAGTATCTCGAAGGTGCTCATAGGGGTAGGGTGTGCATGTATGCATTCATAGGGGTGAGTGTATGTCCGTTTGTGTGAGCGTGTAGGTGTAATGGGTTTCGCAATTTTTTTTTATTGTAGATTGTCTTCAAAACATGACATTAACAAGGCAGAAAGATATATATCCTTCCTAAAGTTCACTTATGATATGTGAATGTAACCACGATGTGAATAATGTACCCCTCCGATCTAAATTAATTGAA
>NC_061512.1:100308674-100436568 GCF_022539505.1 Lolium rigidum | reverse complement strand
CATTATTTAGTAGATCCGATCCGTTACGATTGCTCCTTGTTCTACAAGGATTAGTTTAATATCCGCTGAGTAGTTAGGCCCTTACAAAGGCGGGAGGATCCAAGGGCACGTAGGGTGGCTCGTCGTAAGTCCTAAACAGATGTTCCGAGGATCAACTTCATGTTGGTTTAGGCCTTGTTTAGGATCGGCTTACGAGCACCGTGCGTGGCCACGAGGCCCAACCCGGAGTAGGATGATCCGATTATGCGTGAAAACACTAAATCGTCAGAGATCTCATTAGCTTTATCTTGATCAAGCAGACCACCAAGTATTCGTGCACCCCGTACGAATCATGGGTGGATCGGCTCTTTGAGCCGATTCACATGTGATAACTCCGAGAGCCGATCGAGGCTCGTATTTAATGTTTACATGTATGCCCGGCAGAAACTAAGCGAGGCATCTCCATCACCTTCCCGACTGCATAGGTCGTGGCACGCCCTTGCACTTCGCATCGCCGCGTGTGACCTGAAGAGCATTGCGGGCCGCCGCCGGAGGGGTCTCACCCAGCCGCAGTCTCTAGGCTCTTCCCGCCTACGATGCTGACAAGGCCGCCGCCCGCCGCTGGGTTTTGGCAAGGCCAACAACCGTCTGACAGCCTCGCTGAGCAATCGAGAGATCGGCTCTTTGCAAGCTTCACGTAATGAAAGAGAGTCCCGCTCCTTCCAAGCTGGCAGCCTCCCTGCCCGCTTTGAATCCACACTCGCCTCCTTGTCGATGGGCGAGATACCGACTTGGAAGTAATCGAGCACCGGGCTGGGCGAGCCACCATCCACGAGACCCACCGGCCACCTTCCGCGAAGTCCATCCTCGCCGCGGCGGGGTGTGCACAACTCCGGTAACTGGAAAGCCGGGTATTTTTGAACCGAGCCTCCGCCCGGTCGGTGGCTCGGTCCACCAATGGAGAAAAAGCTGGTCCATTGACTACTTGAAAAAATCCTGACCGGCATTCTCCTTCTTCCCACTCTTCCTCAGCTTCCTGGCCACGTGTCCCACTAGGAGTGGCCGGCCCAGATGCTTCCAAAAAAGGCTCCGTCGGATCCAACCCTTTGGGGCCGACCGTGGGACCCTCATCAGGGGATCTCCCTCGAATATCCACAGCACCCCGCTCCTCCCCTCCACGCGTCAGATGGTCGCCAGCTCCACCACACCCGCGCTGCAACCGCTCCATGGACAGGCCGTTGCGCTTTCCACGTGGCGACCCAGCATTCGCTCGGCGATCACCACTCCGCGACGGATCCGAGGCCGTCTGCCAGAAGCCGCCCGCGCCCTGCATGCGGCCAGTGGTCAAAAAGAGCCTTTTCAGCCTTGGACTGCTTTCCCGCGCGCAGCGCTCGCTTTCCACGTCATCGTCTTCAACCTCTGGCCATGGCGAGACCTCTGCGGCCACGTTCAGGGCAACCCTCCGGCTGCCTCCCCAACCGCCGCCGCTAGATGGCCGACGCCGCAGAACGTCCCCGCGGCGGGAGCGGGACGCATGTCCACGGCCGTGACGGCCACGGTCTCTCCCCCGATCCTCTGTCCTTCCTTCCCTGCTTCCAAACCTCCTGCTTGGATCTTCATCCCTGTTCCGGCGCCTTCCCGAGCCACCGCCTCCGCCGCCGTCCTCGTCAGAGCTGCCCCCGCTGCCACCGTCACTCGAGTCGTCGGCCGGGATCATGTCCTCCGCGTGCACCACCCGCACCGAGACGCAGTAACGCAGCATGGTTTTCTCCAACGGAATCAGAGCGGAGCCAGGGAGGACAAGCCCCTCATCTTCTTCCATCGGATCACCAGGCTCCTCGACGAGCAACTCCTTGGCCTTGGGGAAGCTCGACACGTCATTGGTCCAGGCCACCACCTGGAAACGGCCCAGATCCTCTCGGTTGGCCGTCGCCGCTCCCAGGCACTCCACCCACGCATCAGATGATAGAACAGCAGTGGCCGTGGTACGGTTCCACGCGTGTGCAGGCACGCCGGTGAGCTCGAAGTGGGCACGGAACCTGAGCCTGCATTGCATGGCCTGCAGTTGCCTGTTCCACGGCGTGAAGCGCAGGGAGAAATCCCGGCCATGTGCAGCGTCCACCGCCAAGACTTCGTCACGGACACGCCGGCTGGTGAAGACGAAGAGGAAATCGCCAGGTGAGGACCTATGCACGGTGAAGTTGTCCTCCGCCCGGGGAACGCGAGCCACCAGCGCCGCACCGGCCTCGCTCAGCGTGATGTAGGCACGGTTTCCGACGGCAAAAGCCACCAGCGCATAGCGAAGTGCTCCTTCCGCGGCGTCAACCTCCGCCGTCCTGGAGACGAACACCGCTTCCACCTCGCGGTCACGCCGAACTTGCCCGGCCCTGGCCGCGCCACGGGGGTCTGCGCGCCTTTCATCCATAGCAGGTGCGCCAAGCCCGGCAACGCCACGCTCCGGCGGCTCCGAGCCTTGCCGCTCAGCTAGCCCGGCATCCTCCGAAGCTCTCCCACGGGGCGCCGCCCTTGTCGAGGAGCCAACCGCTTCCAGCAAGGGAGGTGGCGCAGAGTTAACCGTTCCTTGTTGCCGTTGCTGATATTCAATGGTATTTGTACATTACATTATTATTCCTGAAAAATAAAATGAACACATAAAGTTCTACTCATTTGTGTCTGACAAAATGAAACAATTTGATTGCCAATCTGTTCATTCAAATAATGCACTCCTTGCAAACAGAGCTTGGCTCTGGTGGTTAGGTCCCTTATGGTGGAACCAGTCCACCCAGGTTCAAGTCCTAGACTTGACATGGGTGTTTGCATTTACCTGGATTTATTTCAGGATTTAACCAGCGTTATGTTTTCAGTGGTAGGTGACGTGCCCGTCAACAGCGAGACGCCAGTGATGACTTCGTCAACCTCAAGATATGCTGGCTCAGTCCCTCGGAGGTGCTCATCGGGGTAGGGTGTGCATGCATGCGTTCATAGGGGTGTTTGTACGTGCGTGTTTGTGAGCGTCTGCATTGTACTGTGTTCTCAAATAATACTCCTCCAAATAGGGTTTTATTTCCCAGTTACGGAAAATTACTAGACTTTTATGCTTTTAATATATCCTTGGTACCCGAAAAATTATTTAACAATCAACAATACTGTGTAATCGCGTTTGGTTGCAAAAAAATTAACGGTGACGGCAAAGGTATGAGATTACTTGGAATTGTTAATGTAATGGTTAAAACCTGATTTTGTTTGGTTCATAATTATAAATGCAACGCCGCTCGTCGTTGGATGCAACTTCCTCCAACGAATTTCTTCACCTTGATTCAGCAGGGATGTGTCGGTGATGGTGCTGCTGCCACTAATTGAAACGATGGTGGAGATGAATCTTCTTTACTTTCTGATTGAGGGCAAGATGGACAAACATGGGTGAGGGAGAGGTCATGGCCTCCGCCGGCGGTGCTATGACTGGATGGAGAAGACCAGGGGCGAAGGGGATCAGTGGGCGGTTGGTTCGCTCGACCAATGGAGCCATAGCAAGCCACCCAGTAACGGGACATGTTTCTGATGGGGGTGGGCGGTATCAAAGTTGACCTGGTTTGTAATATGTTTCCGCCGAAATGGGATGGCTCATTTTGGATCATTCATTCCAATGACAACACGCCATGTATCATATAGTTTCCTTAGTGACAACCTATTTATACCGAACTTTTGTACTTTTCCATAATTCACTCTATCAACTTCTCTATATATTTGTATTGCACCAGTACAAATTTTTTTGGGAAGCCCAATACAATTAACCACGGGATTGTGCTACCAAAACAAATATATAAATTTTTAGTTTTATACAGTTTAAATGATTTTAGTTGCAATAATATACATGCTAAATCAAACGCATCAGAAAAATTGTGGTACTTTTCATTAATGTTTAATACAAGATATTGTTTCTCAGGAAAACTTTTGTTAAACTAATAACAACACTAGTTTGATAACTTATTAGTCTAATATTTTCTTATGTGTAAGTGAATCCCCTTATTCATCTAATGTATTTGTTTGGAGATATACATAGTAGCGGGAGGAATCAAGATTAGAACAAACGAGTTGCATCTTCAATCAATATGGAAACAAGAAAACCATAATTGATTTATATCCTAGACGTACTAATGAAAAATAGACTGCTAGATCGGAGTTTCATACGGTTATTAATATATGCACTTATTTTAAATACTTATCAAACAACCATAGAGTATGCATAACTAAGAATTATATTCAGAGTTTTCTAGAATACAGTGGCACGTCATGGATACGGTTATTGATGTATGCACTTGTGTTAAGTACTTATCAAACAACCATGGAGTATGTATAACTAAGAATTATTTACAGAGTTTTCTAGAATACAGTGGTGGTTCATGGATTTTGACAAGGGGTGTGCATAGAAATTGAAAATCTACAAGTAAGAAAAATACTAATATTACGAGTAAGAGGCTTCAAACCCATACTTTCATTACCTAATAAAATAATGTGGGTGTGCTCTAAGCACTCGAATCATTGCGTGGTAATGATCAGGTCTGTACCTACGAAACCTGATACCCCTTTTGAAAAACAAAATTTAGGCTGTATGTATTTAAAAAAACAATAAAATAGTATTTTATTAATTACCATAATGTTGTTGCCTACCAAAACCCACCGGCGAGCAGCGACGGGCAACACCGTAGAGCCGGGAGGCTCCCAGGACTGCTGGTGGATCCTGGTCCATCGGGCAACGGCCCGCAATGCTCCGGCACACGTCCTGGCGTTTGCGAGGGCGTGCCACCTGACCTATACCTGGCCAGTAAGGTGACGGATTGCTTCGATTAGTTTGCTGCATGGTAAACACGTAAACATTAAATACGAGCCCCGGTCGGCTCTTAGGTTGCCCTGTGGATCGGCTCAAACAGCCGATTGCCCCATGGTTTATGTTGGAATTACAATGACATGGGGATCACGCTTAATCAATATTGAGTTAAACTAATCTACGATAGTCTAGGGTTTTCACCGCATAACCGGAACATCCTACGCGTAGTTGAGCCTAGCAGTGTGCAGTAAGATGACGGAAAACCAGCCCTAAAGAGGCCTAAAAACCAACATGAAGTTGATCCCGGAACAATCCCTCTAGGGTTTAATAAACCACACCTTACGCGCTACGGATCGTTCAACCCGTTTATAAGGCCTAACCATGCGGATATCAAACCAATCCTTGAAGAACAAGGAACAACTATAACGGATTAGATCTACTAAACAAAGAACAAGCAAGATGCTGCCCTTACACCTAAGATAGGTGTAAGGGCAGCTAGATATCGAGGGGCAGCGTAGCTAAGCAAGTATATCGTGAAAGCATCGACGTCAGCCCCAAAACACCTAAGATAAGAGTGTTGCTCGCCATCAAAAAGGCTTCAGCACGAGCAACACCAACAACGAATAAACTGACATCGCCTAGATCGCAAGATGCGATCTAGGCAGCATGTTACTTACCCGGGAGAAACCCTCGAAACAAGGGGTGGCGTGCGCCTAGATTGATTTGTTGTGAACGTGATCGTCCTCCTTTCTCAATAACCCTAGATACATATTTATAGTCCAGTAGACTTTCTAACTTGGGAATAAACCCAATTGTGTACGAGCTAAACTCTATCTCTTAATTCTAACCGACACGTAACCTACTATAATTTACAGATACACGGGCAATCTAGCCCAAACTTCTTATACAAGGCCGGTTCAAGAATATTTTCCGTGCATATTCTCTAAGCCCATTGAATCACGGCCCGTCTCCAGACTTGGTTAAAATCTGGTGATAACACATGCCCCCCTGGTTTTGGTAATGATAATTTCAAAACCACTCTGTTTTTTCTACGTAGGGTCACGTCGGGGCAGAAGCGAGGACCGTCGCGGTATCCTTCATCATGATGCCTTGCCTTCTCAACTTCTCGCACGATTTGACAGTTCTTTGGCACCACTTCCTCGGAAACCGCTGTAACATTAAATCTCCACTATATCCCCTTTATTTAACCGTGCCGAGCAGTTCGCCTCTTCATCCTCTTGCTCCGTACTAGCCGTCGGCAAAAAAAACCCCTTCCTCTGTAGCCATGTCTTCCTCCTCTTCCTCCTCTGCCTCGTCGGGTCTCTCCTCCACATCTTCTTCCTCCCGTGAGCCCATGCCGGAGTGGGACTCGCTGGCGGCATACGACCTCCGCGCCCCGGAGAAGTGGGACATCGAGGACCATGACTCCTCCCGTCACAGTCCAGGACGACAAGTCCCTGACCAGACGGAGAAGATGACTTCCGAGTTCCTCGTCGACGAGGAGCCGGAGGCGAGGAGCGAGGACGACCGCTTCTCGTGGGACGACTTCACCTCCTCCGATGAGGAGGAGGAAGAGAGGACGACGATTCCTCCGACGCAATGCTCGCCGGCGAAGCGCTTCCGCGCGGGTCGGATGACGCACGACGACGGCGACGACGAGGAAGAGCGCCCGGTCGAAGGCTACGGGAGCGACGACGAGGAGCCCACCGAGCAGCGGTGCCGGCGGCGGGCCGACGGCGACGACGAGGGCAGCGACGGCCCTTAGATTAGGGACTACTAGTATAGGACTAGTAGTAGTAATCGGCTTTTGTTCTTTCTTCCTTGAGCCATCGGCTCTTCTCTGTAAAAGCCCCTTTTATTAATGAAGAAAATATTTCTAAGCCGATTTTGCTTCCTTATCAAATTGCCGATTGTCAAAACAAGTCAACGCGCCAAGAGCCGATGGCAGCGCATCGGCCTTTACCATAAAACGCGAGTAAGGCCAACTCAGTTGCCTATTCAAACGGCAACACACAGCTTGTCTGGAAGAGCAACACTCGGATCCCCAAATCCGCCGCTCGAACGGATCCAACTCTACAGCCACGCGAACCTCGGATCTTAATCGCGCGGGCTCAACTCCGCGACGAATCCAATGGCGGGAATCATCCAACGCCAACGCTACGGTCTCGGCACAGAAGGTAATCCTCAGCCGCTCCTCGCTGTCCGAACATGAGTGCTAGAATTAACAACAAACATCTGAATTAATGTCTCATCCCGTCATTAATTTCTAGGTATCAGAGACATTCTCTTGCCGCATCCTTCTCTTTTCAAATTCTCTCTTTGTCTTGGCCCTCGTTCTACTGAGAGTCCTACCCATTTGATTTCATGCGAGGCCAATAGAATTCCCTTCGTGAACAGAATTTGGATCTAACTTCTTGGGCAGGCGCTTACTGAGCACTGGCCTAATCCTCATGAAGATTGGGTTTCATGGTACAATAGAATATCAAAAACTCACCAAGCCACACAGGGAAACCGCAGGAATAGCCGATGCTTTAGCTTTATCACTTTGTCTCCCCTTGAGAAACATGAAAACCTTCGAAAACCATCGGCTACTTTTGGTGCCACGCTTTGAATTGCTTCATGTTTGGTCATGGCCCCATGACACCAACCTTACTAGATGTGGCCATGATCACTGGCCTAGACATTGCATCCCCAAGCCCCTCTGCCTTTAGGCTGCCAAAGGCCCCTTTCACGCTTTCTTCCAAAACAGAGTGCACAAACTGGGGCGCTTACCTTCGGCGCCACATGAAAAACAAAGGCCCTCGTCAACGAGAAGAACACACGGCCTTCTGAATTTCGGTTGGAACACTTCATATTCTGTGGTCCTTCACTTGCTCCAACCAAGAATTACCTTTCCTTGGCCTATGAACTTGCCGGAGGCACTCGGCTTAGCATTGGCGAAGCTTGTTTCTTGGAGAGGTCTATAGATATCTCCGGCTAATGTTTGTTAAAGTCTGTTCTCCCAAAAGGCCGAGTCAAAACGAGGAGGTCCCACGGTGGTTTTTTTTTGAAACCCAAGGCTGGCTGAGGCAAAAAGCCCCACGGTATATTATTATATTAAAGGAAAAGGTCTATGTACAAGGAAGAGAAAAGAGAGAATGTACAACGAAGTCCCCTCTTGGAAAAAAGCTCTAAAGGCGAGAGACCTAATCCAGGAAAGTAACCTATCCTTGTGCTTCACTTTAATCCTATGTTGCGAGCAATGATATATCATGAATGAATTTCCCCTTCCACTTAGTGAAAGAGCAGGACTTCATCATTGAAGATCCTCCCATTTCTAAGTAACCGAGATATTCCAACAAGCCAAAATTATCACTTCCATGAAAAAAGCTTGAGAAGCTCTTCCCACAGCCCCTGCTAGCACTTGTTGCATATCATTATTGCCATTCCATTCAATTTACGATATAATTCCATATTCTGACACTGGGAGTTACATTCAAAGAATAGGTGAATACGATCCTCAAAGACTCTTCGGGACGGAGAACACGGTGCTCATCCTGCCGTAACATGCCAATGTCTTCTTTTGAGCAAATCATGTGCATTAGTCTATCGAGATTAACAGCCAAGCAAACACTTTATGCTTCATAATGCAACATGATTTCCTGGAGCCATCTGCATACACACTAGGAACCTGTTGATATGAGCACAGATGTGTTTGCTGCAGCAGCATGCGAGGCATATTGATCACCCCAGACATATACCTGCATTTATCCTTTCCTCGTGTCAATGGATGTCTGAACTGCATAATGACGCTTGACCTCACTATCAAATTCCTCGACCATGCCTTGACTCATGGCAAAGATGATCCATTAACCTCTTCAAATTGTTCCACTGGGCACAAAGACAGGACCATCCTGTATTCACGCATATGCTAGACATGTCATACTCTTCCGAAGTTACCCACATTGCTTCTATAACATCAGCACCGAAAAGGTCCTACAGAAGCTTCTCCTCGTGAGGCACTCCTTGACCGAGCACGTGCAAAACCGGAAGCCCAGGTGCCCACCCGGCAGATCCTTCTTATTATAGAACTTGTCCAAATATTTGACCTAACAAAGGCTGCATTGCTTTCGAAAGTTTGCACATACTCCATCCCCCTTTCGGCCTAGGCTTACATATCATGTCCTTGCCGCCAGACCTGGGAAGACACCATCTTATCTCTCCACAGACACCGCTTTAAAATTCTTCCGCTCTGAATTGTTTAGTCAAACCATCAGTAACCCATATAAAGAAAGCAGTAGTAGCATGGAAGCAAGAGCAGCAGCCATGATGTTTCAATCTGCTCCTCGGCATAAAAATATAAACTAGATGTCAATTTTCCAAACGAGACAAATCCATCGGAGATAGTTCAGAAGATAGTGGTAAGTTTGCAGTCTTGTTGTGCAAGCCTGCATAGGTGAAAGGCATTCTCCCTACTCGACACTCAAACACTGCAGCCGATCACAGAAAGTCATCTCACACTACAAGACCAGATTTATCAAAATTCACCTTCGACTAATGGATACTAGTATTTCAGCATCTTTAACCAACAAATAATTTGGTCCTTTTTCAGCAGTGCAAAATCAGCAAAGTATCATTTGAGGAGCTGCACAATGGAAAATCGTGATCATTAGTAATAATAGGCAAAAAGACAAAGAAAACCTTCTCCCGTGACTAAATCATTGAGACCATCAAGCAAATCCGTAACCAAACAGATAAAACAAGAGAGATACGATCCCTGTTCCGACTCCCCTCTTTACACTTCAAATTTAAGTTTGTTGTGTGAGTACTATTCACAGTAATGAAGATGTGCCGCTGGTCAAAATAATTCAGCCCAATTGATCCATTTATCATTGAAACTCTTTATGCTTCATCACTGGAGTATTGCCTTCATGTTCAAGGTGTCAAAAGCCTTAGCAAAATCTCAATCTTAAGAAGAATGATGGGGCTGAAGCTTGACATAAGTACAAATACTGCACAAGCCAAACAATCTTGATAAGATCAGCCAAGAACCCATATCAATATTTTTGTGAAAATACGATAGAATTTTATTCTGTAGTCTCTTGAAGCGCCCAATCCTGGTAAGGAATCACACACACACTGTTAAAGAGATAGGGTCTAAAATCACTCAATTGCATCAGTACAGTGCTCTTGGGCACTAAGAATGAAAGAACCATTAATATTCTCAGATGAATGGATTCACTGAAATCTTCCAAGAACAACTTTAAAAAATCTTTCAATTGTACAACACTTTTTCAAGAATAGTCTTATGCAACCATCTCGCCTAAAGTTTTTCATCAACCCGCATATAAGCTTAATGATATCATCTATTTCACTGCATGTCTGGCCAAGTCATGTAACCTGATTCACTTATGAATACTCTATTTAAATCAAATTGCATTGAAACAGTCATTTCTCGTATTCTCTTTATATTCTCTCCAAAAACAACCTAAATATTTATCACGACTGCCATTTCTCCATCTATCATTTGCTTCCTTATCATAGTAAATAGCATTTTCCCCTAGATCTTCAAGAGGCTATATTATAAAATGTAGTTATCTTCCCCTAAGCTTCGATCCATCTAATGGTACACCGCCTTCTGTAATTATACCTACTTAAAAGCAAATCTATCCAAATGAGCTTTAGACACCCTCCGAATTAAATTCCATTGTATATGTGCCCGTTTCTTTTCCAAAGAGCTGCCAAAGACTACATTATTACAATGATCACTGAAAGTTTTAATTTCACAATTAGTATAAGCTATTTTCCTAAGTCTATGCCTGTTTTAACTTGTCTGCCGTGAATAACAACTATAAGACTTGCAGACCCCATATCCCAAGACTTTGAACACACTATACATTGAATCAATAATTATCAAATCAAAATAGTCACTAGTGATACAGCGTCCACATTAAGTACATGTTGGAACATGACTGGATCCACTTGTAAGGGGTGCACTACTTGCATTTGGATAATCATAAATCAATTATAATTAGTGAAAACCAATCCAATTGCTTCAATGATCCTTCTGATGTTAGATTCAAGTAAGCTTCACCTTGATAGAAGCTCTAATGCCTACATTCGAATTATTTCAGCTTGAATAAAACATGTCAGCTTATATCTCCCGTTTTATTCTGCCATCTTGTGATCTCACAAATTAAAATCCCAAAATATCGTCCAATTATCATCAGCAGAATATGCGGTATTGAGAGCAACCAGATAACAGTTGTCTTTCGACCCCCGATACATTCACATACACAAACCAAGTTCTAAAAGATTCATTATCAGAACTCATGTGACTTCAGCCAGAATTCGAAATCAATCAATCAACACTTCAACAACTCAGAACATGCAAAGATGAGTTCTAAAGAGGTTATCAAATTTCGTAATAATCACGATGATAAAAAGAAAACGATCAAATCTTTAAATACAAAAAATTTCCAATAAGCTCCCAAATCAAAGATTCATTTAGCTTGCAAGCATATAATGTCACACCCACTTTCCCCAATTTTGATCTCACTTCCTTTCGTCTACGTCGCACTTATGCCAACAACATTCCAATGTGTATACTATTTCTTCTTATAAGTTGCACCATCATTAAGCACTATAGTGAAATATTTAAGTTGATACATATAATGCCGTACGATACAACCATGTAATAGTACTAATACTTTCACAAAGCTCTACAAAGACCTAATTGCGTTTCAACCAAGAATATTGAGTATGAGAACAATGCATCATAATCACATAGACACCATAAGTCTCACTGATATGCCATTAATAAATGCATCCCTTTATAAAAACACCAAAAGTATGATACCCAGTAGCAGCCACTGCCATGATTTAAAGACACATTTCAATTAACAACTTGATCCTCCTCCTCTTGTCCTCGTGCATGTTCTCGCCGTTCCTTGTTCAATTTCTTCAAAGAATGCCCGAGACTCATCAACTCTTTGCATCATCATAAGGATATGGGAATAACATTTGTCAGTCATTTCCGGTTTTGGGCTTTCCTCTCGTCATTGTTGAGTTGCCTCTTCTGTCTATTCCTAGCAATTTTAGTTCTAACCTTCTTTGATCTTGGGTTTACAACAAAATTGAGCCGCCTATACTCCACCGCTGAGACGCCTCTCCTATAATCTCCTTTCTAGAAGAGCTTAACTATGATGATGTATTTTCCTCTTCACTCATTTTGAAGCACATTGCTCTGCTTATAAGAAATAGTTTTTTGAGTACTCCTCTAATGACACTTAATCAGAATCACGCTCAACTAAATTCATCACCATGATTTCTTGAAGTAATGTACCACTGTACAAGCTGCCCCAAACAATCTTTTTCTAAACATAAAAAGAGGGTGCTAAACCTTGGCTTTAGTATAAATTCCAGCCCAATATAGAAGAAGTATGTTTCAGCTTTTTGCACACATCATCTGTGGAGCAACAGCTCCATCACCAGGACAAAGCATCTCTAATGTTCAAAGATATTATGTATCATTTGAATACCATCTCATTATGTTGTTATTGACCTCCATCATATGTTAATGTAGCAGGAGCTGAGTCATTGATGATTGATGACCATGGGACTTCCAAGATTCTTTGCATCACACCTTGCTGCTTCCATGTCATCTCGATCCTATTCCTCCATTTTCATTGCTGACCATTCGCCCATCCACCGCTTCTATCAAAGTTACTAAAGATGCACTCCTTGTTGTCATGTCCAAGAGATCCAACCGCATCTCAACCATCTGCAGGTTGTGGGTTGGACTCACGTTATTATTAGTCATAACTTCCCCTGAAAAGGATGGGGTTCCTATCGTGGAGACCGTCCTCATCAAGAGTAAATGCATCAAAGAAACTGTAGTGAGGACAGCAACCGTATGCCCAGTCTCTGCTCCACCTATATCAGAGTAACCTACCAACACTAAGCTATCACTAGTACTGAATCGCATATGGGTGTTGATGCATACACCGTCATCTCATTTAATCGATCATTGTTATTCCAGGTGTGATATCAGTCTAAACGCTACATCACGCCAGTAAATATCAAAATCATTAAACGTAATCGATGAACCGGCGAAATATCACCAACTACTGATTTTAAACTAATCGCCGTGACGTGATTTTAGGCGCTCGGCCTATATACACAAACCGGCGAAGATCTCATTCTGAATCGGTGGCATCAATGCTTCTCACACGTAAAGCTGTCAATCGAGTTCGGCTTCGTCATCCGATAGACCTACACCAAAAGATCAGGTTGAGCTCATCACTGCTACCGGCTGTGACCGAACCGTAATGCACTTGCTTCGCCAGAGGCTATCGCTGCAGCGCGGCGTAAAGGGTCACCAAGGCAATGCAATGGTCAACGTATGCAGGTGGGTTGATCTCATGCATAGGCTAAGTAGTAGGTGCGCGTGACGCGACCGCCAGCTTTATGAGTTTAAGCGTTCACGGCAAATCATGGTGAGATCGGTTCAAGACCGCCATCGCTGAAAGAAGAAGATCCAAGCCATTCGGAGATGCAAGGAGGACCCAATTACTGGGGCCAGTCGAATTTCGCAATGAACTCTACTATATTAAAGAAATAGAAGCCCAACCTACAACCCCGCGAGATCTTTGTCCTTATCTCCAGAGACGCATCAAGTCACCACTCGCGATTCTTTGGCACCCAAACTTTGCTTGACATAAGTTAAAGCAACATCGCTTTTTTGATATGCACTTATAAAGCAAAATAAGACCGACAACGATGTGTCATTGGTGTATCTTTATAAGTGTCCCATATTAAGACACCTACCACAAGTCCACACCTGTAAACTATATCATCAATCATGAAGAGAAAGCATCTCTCCCGCTGTATTCGCATTGTATCGCTTTCTTTTTATCTAAAACATTGGACTTCGACACATCATCAACCTGCTTGCGTTGTGCAAAGGAAAGCTTGGTCACTAAAAGTAATTCCTAGGTTCTAGAAGAGGCACAACTTCTTGGGCCCCCCACCTTCCGGTTTGATGAAATCCTTGCATCCTCGATAGCTAACATAAGCCTCATACCCAGATTCTTCAGCAAACACCACTCTTAAGGACCTTTATTCTTGATTCAAATTATGGCAACTTGTTCTCTTGCAGCTGCTAAACCATGCTCTAAGATCTTTGATGGACTATCACATCCACATTCTTCCTTGGGTCCTCCTCCTGCCATCTTTTGAAATTTATCTCCTGGGCTAGTTCCACGACCCTGTGAGGTAGAAACACCTGAAACTGGGGAACAAGAAAATTTCCTCAGCTTTAAGATGAAACTAACTCCCTTTACTAGAGACGGAGAAAGAGAAATTTCATCTTGCAACAATGATACCTTAAGTTGTCCACACACATCCACCTGTAATGTACTTCCAAAGTAAGAATATCAATCCGTATCTTCCATTTTAAATGCGGTTTGTTTTAAAGCTACCACCATAGGCAAATGACCAAGAAGAAGAGGGTGAACTTCCTTATGAATTTCAACATCCTTAGCAAGCACACCATGCTAAGAAAATCCACCACAAAGAGCACAAGGCACCGAACTGCCGAGGTGGAGGTGCATCTTGTGTTGTAGAGAGTCTACCAGTGACTGGGATGCCAATGAGGAAACACTAGGTTGCACCACCGACTTATCTTTTGCCAGACTAACTGCTGCAGTTGCATATATTTCTATCAATAGTCAGATTGGGATTTGGACTAGCTTGCCCACAAAGCACCATACAACCCTCGAAAACTCTGAGTTTGTGCCCAAAGATGAAAGAGGATCCATAGAGAAACTCTTGGCATCCAATCAAAGCACTTCCTTAGTATTAAACAACTGACATTGCTATCCATGCACATAACTATGCCATCATAGGTCATCTCCTTCCCATCTAGATCCTTAGAGTGGGGCCATGGGTTTCACAACTTAATCGATCGCCTTATCTAGGTTTTACATTTTGAAATTGCTTCAACACCCACCCTGTATCCACAGCCTCTCGTGGAGTGAGAGGATGCAATGACCAACTAACGCATGAAAACCTGAAAACCAAGACCATCCAATCCTGCAGCCACACATCATCCTCCTACTTGATGAATTTGCCAACGATAGGAGATCCTTCCGCATCCACCAAAGAAACGACCTGCCAGCAGCTTAAATGTGCAGTCACCATCCAACAAATTCCGAATAATTCATTGTCTCATATCATTCACTTTACATATAGGACATTCCGGGATCCATGCAGAGTAATATTATGAAAAGAGATTTTAGAGACCCGTTACCTTAGAGAGGATCCGGGGCCTTACTGTGCCGCGTCGCCTCTGGTCTTGAGCCATTTGGGGGGGGCGGATATTTCAAAAATATCCGGCCCGGATTATCCGGCCTAGGGGAAATTCCGGCCAAATGTCCGGCCAATAATCCGGCCCTTGTACTGAGCCACATCGCCTCGAGTCCTTAGCCAAAAATTGGGGGCCGGATATTTTGCAAATATCCGGCCCGGATTATCCGGTCTGGTGAACCTTTTTCAGCTTTCTTTTGACTCGTTTTTCCACACAAGTCACACATATTCATGTACCTATATACACCCTGCACCACTTCATCAAACATTAGAGTATCACATACATTGACATCAAACACTCAAAACATATTGTGAGAGATGTTCTTTCAGCGGGGCGGGACATCACTTGGAAGGGGGTTAGTTGCACGCTGCTGCTTGATACGTCTCCGACGTATCGATAATTTCTTATGTTCCATGCCACATTATTGATGATATCTACATGTTTTATACACATTGTATGTCGTATTTATGCATTTTCCGGCACTAACCTATTAACGAGATGCCGAAGAGCCGATTCTTTGTTTTCTGCTGTTTTTGGTTTCAGAAATCCTAGTAAGGAAATATTCTCGGAATTGGACGAAATCAACGCCCAGGGGCCTATTTTGCCACGAAGCTTCCAGAAGACCGAGGGAGAGTCGATGTGGGGCCACGAGGTGGCGACACACCAGGGCGGCGCGGCCTGGCCCTTGGCCGCGCGGCCCTGTTGTGTGGGCCCCTCGTGACGCCTCTTGACCTGCCCTTCCGCCTACAAATAGCCTCCGTCGCGAAACCCCCAGTACCGAGAGCCACGATACGGAAAACCTTCCAGAGACGCCGCCGCCGCCAATCCCATCTCGGGGGTTCGGGAGATCGCCTCCGGCACCACTGCCGGAGAGGGGATTCATCTCCCGGGAGGACTCTTCACCGCCATGGTCGCCTCCGGAGTGATGAGTGAGTAGTTCACCCCTGGACTATGGGTCCATAGCAGTAGCTAGATGGTTGTCTTCTCCTCATTGTGCTTCATTGTCGGATCTTGTGAGCTGCCTAACATGATCAAGATCATCTATCCGTAATTCTATATGTTGTGTTTGTCGGGATCCGATGGATAGAGAATACTATGTTATGTTGATTATCAATCTATTACCTATGTGTTGTTTATGATCTTGCATGCTCTCCGTTGTTAGTAGAGGCTCTGGCCAAGTTTTTGCTAGTAACTCCAAGAGGGAGTATTTATGCTCGATAGTGGGTTCATGCCTCCATTAAATCTGGGACAGTGACAGAAAGTTCTAAGGTTGTGGATGTGTTGTTGCCACTAGGGATAAAACATTGATGCTATGTCCGAGGATGTAGTTATTGATTACATTACGCACCATACTTAATGCACTTGTCTGTTGTCTTACAACTTAATACTGGAAGGGGTACGGATGATAACCTGCTATATATGATGATAGCCACTTTGTTGAACTTGCTCCCACTACAACTAATAAAATTGATTATGTTTATGTGGAGAGTAATAATTTTATGCATGAGACTCATGATAAGAATGCTTCATGTGATAGTTATATTGTTGAGTTTGCTCATGATACTACTGAAAGTTATTATGAGAGAGGAAAATATGGTTGTAGAAATTTTCGTGTTACTAAAATGCCTCTCTATATGGTGAAATTTTTGAAGCTACACTTGTTTTATCTTCCTATGCTTGTCACTTTGCTCTTCATGAACTTGTTTATTTACAAGATTCCTATGCATAGGAAGCATGCTAGATTTAAATGTGTTTTGAATTTGCCTTTTGATTCTCTCTTTTGCTTCAAATACTATTTCTTGCGAGTGCATCATTAAAATTGCTGAGCCCATCTTAATGGCTATAAAGAAAGAACTTCTTGGGAGATAACCCATGTGTTTATTTTACTACTGCATTTTTGTTTTATATTTGAGTCTTGGAAGTTGTTTACTACTGTAGCAACCTCTCCTTATCTTAGTTTTGTGTTTTTTTGTGCCAAGTAAAGTCGTTGATAGTAAGGTTCATACTAGATTTGGATTACTGCGCAGAAACAGATTTCTTTGCTGTCACGAATCTGGGTCTAATTCTCTCGTAGGTAACTCAGAAAATTAAGCCAATTTACGTGAGTGATCCTCGGATATGTACGCAACTTTCATTCAATTTGAGCATTTTCATTTGAGCAAGTCTGGTGCCTCAATAAAATCCATCTTTACTGGACCGTTCTGTTTTGACAGATTCTGCCTTTTATTTCGCATTGCCTCTTTTGCTATGTTGGATGAATTTCTTTGATCCATTAATGTCCAGGTAGCTTTATGCAATGTCCGGAAGTGTTAAGAATGATTGTGTCACCTCTGAACATGTTAATTTTTATTGTCCACTAACCCTCTAATGAGTTGTTTCGAGTTTGGTGTGGAGGAAGTTTTCAAGGATCAAGAGAGGAGGATGATATGATATGATCAAGGAGAGTGAAAGCTCTAAGCTTGGGGATGCCTCGGTGGTTCACCCCTGCATATTTTAAGAAGACTCAAGCGTCTAAGCTTGGGGATGCCCAAGGCATCCCCTTCTTCATCGACAACATTATCAGGTTCCTCCCCTGAAACTATATTTTTATTCCATCACATCTTATGTGCTTTGCTTGGAGCGTCTGTTTGTTTTTGTTTTTTTGTTTTGTTTGAATAAAATGGATCCTAGCATTCATTGTATGGGAGAGAGACACGCTCCGCTGTTGCATATGGACAAGTATGTCCTTAGGCTTTACTCATAGTATTCATGGCGAAGGTTGAATCTTCTTCGTTAAATTGTTATATGGTTGGAATCGGGAAATGCTACATGTAGTAATTCTAAAATGTCTTGAGTAATGTGATACTTGGCAATTGTTGTGCTCATGTTTAAGCTCTTGCATCATATACTTTGCACCCATTAATGAAGAAACACCTAGAGCTTGCTAAATTTGGTTTGCATATTTGGTCTCTCTAGAGTCTAGATAATTTCTAGTATTGAGTTTTGAACAACAAGGAAGACGGTGTAGAGTCTTATAATGTTTACAATATGTCTTTTATGTGAGTTTTGCTGCACCGGTTCATCCTTGTGTTTGTTTCAAATAACCTTGCTAGCCTAAACCTTGTATCGAGAGGGAATACTTCTCATGCATCCAAAATCCTTGAGCCAACCACTATGTCATTTGTGTCCACCATACCTACCTACTACATGGTATTTCTCCGCCATTCCAAAGTAAATTGCTTGAGTGCTACCTTTAAAATTTCTATCCTTTACCTTTGCAATATATAGCTCATGGGACAAATAGCTTAAAAACTATCGTAGTATTGAATATGTACTTATGCACTTTATCTCTTATTAAGTTGCTTGTTGTGCGATAACCATGTTCCTGGGGACGTGATACGTCTCCGACGTATCGATAATTTCTTATGTTCTATGCCATATTATTGATGATACCTACATGTTTTATGCACACTTTATGTCATATTCGTGCATTTTCTGGAACTAACCTATTAACAAGATGCCGAAGTGCCGCTTCGTTGTTTTACTGCTTTTTGGTTTCGAAATCCTAGTAACGAAATATTCTCGGAATTGGACGAAATCAAAGCCCAGGGGCCTATTTTTCCACGAAGCTTCCGGAAGTCCGAAGACGAGACGAAGAGGGGCCACGGGGTGGCCAAACCCTAGGGCGGCGCGGCCCCACCCCTGGCCGCGCCGGCCTATGGTGTGGGCCCCCGTGCCGCCTCTTGACTTGCCCTTCCGCCTACTTAAAGCCTCCGTGACGAAACCCCGAGCACCGAGAGCCACGATACGGAAAACCTTACCGAGACGCCGTCGCCGCCGATCCCATCTCGGGGATCCGAGAGATCGCCTCCGGCACTCCGCCGGAGAGGGGAATCATCTCCCGGAGGACTCTACACCGCCATGGTCGCCTCCGGAGTGATGAGTGAGTAGTCTACCCCTGGACTATGGGTCCATAGCAGTAGCTAGATGGTTGTCTTCTCCTCATTGTGCTTCATTGTTGGATCTTGTGAGCTGCCTAACATGATCAAGATCATCTATCTCGTAATTCTATATGTTGTGTTTGTCGGGATCCGATGGATAGAGAATACTATGTCATGTTAATTATCAAGTTATTATACATGTGTTGTTTATGATCTTGCATGCTCTCCGTTTCTAGTAGAGGCTCGGCCAAGTTTTTACTTTTAACTCCAAGAGGGAGTACTTATGCTCGATAGTGGGTTCATGCCTGCATTGACACCTGGGACAAGTGATAGAAAGTTCTAAGGTTGTGTTGTGCTCGTTGCCACTAGGGATAAAACATTGGCGCTATGTCCGAGGATGTAGTTGTTGATTACATTACGCACCATACTTAATGCAATTGTCCGTTGTTTAGCAACTTAATACCGGAGGGGTTCTGGATGATAACCTCGAAGGTGGACTTTTTAGGCATAGATGCGGTTGGATGGCGGTCTATGTACTTTGTCGTAATGCCCAATTAAATCTCACTATACTTATCATGTCATGTATGTGCATTGTTATGCCCTCTCTATTTGTCAATTGCCCGACCGTAATTTGTTCACCCAACATGCTTTTATCTTATGGGAGAGACACCTCTAGTGAACTCGTGGACCCCGGTCCATTCTTTAATACCTGAAATACAAATCTGCCGCAATACTTGTTTTACTCGTTTTCTCTGCAAACAATCATCTTCCACACAATACGGTTAATCCTTTGTTACAGAGCAAGCCGGTGAGATTGACAACCTCACTGCTTCGTTGGGGCAAAGTACTTTGGTTGTGTTGTGCAGGTTCCACGTTGGCGCCGGAATCTCTGGTGTTGCGCCGCACTACATCCCGCCGCCATCAACCTTCAACGTGCTTCTTGGCTCCTCCTGGTTCGATAAACCTTGGTTTCTTTCCGAGGGAAAACTTGCTGCTGTGCGCATCATACCTTCCTCTTGGGGTTGCCCAACGAACGTGTGAAATACACGCCATCAAGCATATTTTCCGGCGCCGTTGTCGGGAGATCAAGACACGCTGCAAGGGGAGTCTCCACTTCTCAATCTCTTTACTTTGTTTTTGTCTTGCTTTATTTTATTTACTACTTTGTTTGCTGCACTTATATCAAAACACAAAAAAATTAGTTGCTAGCTTTACTTTATTTACTGTCTTGTTTGCCATATCAAAAACACAAAAAAATTAGTTACTTGCATTTACTTTACTTACTTCATCATGTTTCCTTTTGATTTTACCGCAAAGAACATACCGGTAGGACAAGGGTCTATAATTGGGAGGAACAATATAGAAGAATTTTTCACCCATGTTAGTACCGTTGAAGATTTCGAAGATAGACACTTGGTAGACCTCGCTCCCACCTATGAAATTGCTGCTGCTGCTTTAGTTCGCCTGTTGGAAACTAAATTTGTTAATCTCAATCCTATAATCCAACACATGTTTCTTACACTTGGTGATATGGAAGAGGGGGAAAAGAAAGATTTTGTTTTAGAAACCCTTCTTAGAGAATTTGGTGGTCTAGCAAGAGAAGCTAGAAAGGTCTTTGCTAAATTTAATATGCTTGGTTCTCATACTAATTTTGTTAGTCTCCTTGAAAAGATGGACATGGATAGAATAAGATACACTAATAATATTAATGATGGTGGGGAAATCAAAGCACCAATACCATGTAAACTCCTAGCTATGAATGATGCACTAGAACATAACTATGCTTGGCTTGTTCCTGAAAATTTGTTTGATGAGAGTAGCAAGCCCAAGACTAATGAAAAGGGAGACGCTGAAACTTATGTATCCAATATACTTTGCATGGTTGAGAAAACTCCAAACCCCGCTGTAGGTGCACCACCCTGCGATAACACTTGAGTTACACTTTCTGCGCCTAGCTGAAAGGCGTTAAAGAAAAGCGCTTATGGGAGACAACCCATGTTTTTACCTACAGTACTTTGTTTTATATTTGTGTCTTGGAAGTTGTTTACTACTGTAGCAACCTCTCCTTATCTTAGTTTTATGTTTTGTTGTGCCAAGTAAAGTCTTTGATAGAAAAGTAAGTACTAGATTTGGATTACTCGCAGAAACAGATTTCTTTGCTGTCACGAATCTGGGTCTAATTCTCTGTAGGTAACTCAGAAAATTATGCCAATTTACGTGAGTGATCCTTAGATATGTACGCAACTTTCATTCAATTTGAGCATTTTCGTTTGAGCAAGTCTGGTGGCCTAATAAAATCTATCTTTACGGACTGTTCTGTTTTGACAGATTCTGTCTTTTATTTCGCATTGCCTCTTTTGCTATGTTGGATGAATTTCTTTGATCCATTAATGTCCAATAGCTTTATGCAATGTCCAGAAGTGTTAAGAATGATTGTGTTACCTCTGAACATGTGAATTTTTATTATGCACTAACCCTCTAATGAGTTGTTTCGAGTTTGGTGTGGAGGAAGTTTTCAAGGATCAAGAGAGGAGTATGATGCAATATGATTAAGGAGAGTGAAAGCTCTAAGCTTGGGGATGCCCCGGTGGTTCACCCCTGCATATATTAAGAAGACTCAAGCGTCTAAGCTTGGGGATGCCCAAGGCATCCCCTTCTTCATCGACAACACTATCAGGTTCCTCCCCTGAAACTATATTTTTATTCGGCCACATCTTATGCACTTTGCTTGGAGCGTCGGTTTGTTTTTGTTTTTTGTTTTGTTTGAATAAAATGGATCCTAGCATTCACTTTGTGGGAGAGAGACACGCTCCGCTGTTGCATATGGACAAATATGTCCTTAGGTTCTACTCATAGTATTCATGGCGAAGTTTCTCCTTCGTTAAATTGTTATATGGTTGGAATTGGAAAATGCTACATGTAGTAACTCTAAAATGTCTTGGATAATTTGATACTTGGCAATTGTTGTGCTCATGTTTAAGCTCTTGCATCATATACTTTGCACCCATTAATGAAGAAATACTTAGAGCTTGCTAATTTGGTTTGCATATTTGGTTTCTCTAGAGTCTAGATAACATCTAGTATCGAGTTTTGAACAACAAGGAAGACGGTATGGAGTCTTATAATGTTTACCATATGTCTTTTATGTGAGTTTTGCTGTACCGTTCATCCTTGTGTTTGTTTCAAATAGCCTTGCTAGCCTAAACCTTGTATCGAGAGGGAATACTTCTCATGCATCCAAAATACTTGAGCCAACCACTATGCCATTTGTGTCCACCATACCTACCTACTACATGGTATTTATCCGCCATTCCAAAGTAAATTGCTTGAGTGCTACCTTTAAAATTCCATCATTCACCTTTGCAATATATAGCTCATGGGACAAATAGCTTAAAAACTATTGTAGCATTGAATATGTACTTATGCACTTTATCTCTTATTAAGTTGCTTGTTGAGCGGTAACCATGTTTCGGGGACGCCATCAACTATTCCTTGTTGGATATCATGTGAGTTGCTATGCATGTCCGTCTTGTCCGAAGCAAGAGAGATCTACCACCTTCATGGTTGGAGCATGCATGTTGTTAGAGAAGAACTTTGGGCCGCTAACTAAAGCCATGATTCATGGTGGAAGTTTCAGTTTGGACACATATCCTCAATCTCATATGAGAATAATAATTGTTGCCACATGCTTATGCATAAAAGAGGAGTCCATTATCTCGTTGTCCATGTTGTCCCGGTATGGATGTCTAAGTTGAGAATAATCAAAAGCGAGAAATCCAAAATGCGAGCTTTCTCCTTAGACCTTTGTACAGCGGCATGGAGGTACCCCATTGTGACACTTGGTCAAAACATGTGCATTGCAAAGATCCGGTAGTCCAAGTTAATTAGGACAAGGTGCGGGCACTATTAGTATACTATGCATGAGACTTGCAACTTGTAAGATATAATGTACATAACTCATATGCTTTATTACTACCGTTGACAAAATTGTTTCATGTTTTCAAAATAAAAGCTCTAGCACAAATATAGCAATCGATGCTTTCCTCTTTGAAGGACCATTCTCTTTACTTTTATGTTGAGTCAGTTCACCTATCTCTCTCCACCTCAAGAAGCAAACACTTGTGTGAACCGTGCATTGATTCCTACATACTTGCATATTGTACTTGTTATATTACTCTATGTTGACTATTATCCATGAGATATACATGTTACAAGTTGAAAGCAACCGCTGAAACTTAATCTTCCTTTGAGTTGCTTCAATACCTTTACTTTGATTTATTGCTTTATGAGTTAACTCTTATGCAAGACTTATTAATACTTGTCTTGAAGTACTATTCATGAAAAGTCTTTGCTATATGATTCACCTGTTTACTCATGTCATCACCATTGTTTTGATCGCTGCATCCACTACATATGTTTACAAATAGTATGATCAAGGTTATGATGGCATATCACTTCGAAATTATCTTTGTTATCGTTTTACCTGCTCGGGACGAGCGGAACTAAGCTTGGGGATGCTTGATACGTCTCCGACGTATCGATAATTTCTTATGTTCTATGCCATATTATTGATGATACCTACATGTTTTATGCACACTTTATGTCATATTCGTGCATTTTCCGGAACTAACCTATTAACAAGATGCCGAAGTGCCGATTCTTGTTTTCTGCTGTTTTTGGTTTCGAAATCCTAGTAACGAAATATTCTCGGAATTGGACGAAATCAAAGCCCAGGGGCCTATTTTTCCACGAAGCTTCCGAAGTCCGAAGACGAGACGAAGAGGGGCCACGGGGTGGCCAAACCCTAGGGCGGCGCGGCCCCACCCCCGGCCGCGCCGGCCTATGGTGTGGGCCCCCGTGCCGCCTCTTGACTTGCCCTTCCGCCTACTTAAAGCCTCCGTGACGAAACCCCCGATACCGAGAGCCACGATACGGAAAACCTTACCGAGACGCCGTCGCCGCCGATCCCATCTCGGGGATCCAGGAGATCGCCTCCGGCACCCTGCCGGAGAGGGGAATCATCTCCCGGAGGACTCTACACCGCCATGGTCGCCTCCGGAGTGATGAGTGAGTAGTCTACCCCTGGACTATGGGTCCATAGCAGTAGCTAGATGGTTGTCTTCTCCTCATTGTGCTTCATTGTTGGATCTTGTGAGCTGCCTAACATGATCAAGATCATCTATCTCGTAATTCTATATGTTGTGTTTGTCGGGATCCGATGGATAGAGAATACTATGTCATGTTAATTATCAAGTTATTATACATGTGTTGTTTATGATCTTGCATGCTCTCCGTTTCTAGTAGAGGCTCGGCCAAGTTTTTACTTTTAACTCCAAGAGGGAGTACTTATGCTCGATAGTGGGTTCATGCCTGCATTGACACTGGGACGAGTGATGAAAGTTCTAAGGTTGTGTTGTGCTTGTTGCCACTAGGGATAAAACATTGGCGCTATGTCCGAGGATGTAGTTGTTGATTACATTACGCACCATACTTAATGCAATTGTCCGTTGTTTAGCAACTTAATACTCGGAGGGGGTTCGGATGATAACTCGAAGGTGGACTTTTTAGGCATAGATGCAGTTGGATGGCGGTCTATGTACTTTGTCGTAATGCCCAATTAAATCTCACTATACTTATCATGTCATGTATGTGCATTGTTATGCCCTCTCTATTTGTCAATTGCCCGACCGTAATTTGTTCACCCAACATGCTTTTATCTTATGGGAGAGACACCTCTAGTGAACTCGTGGACCCCGGTCCATTCTTTAATACTCGAAATACAAATCTGCTGCAATACTTGTTTTACTTGTTTTCTCTCGCAAACAATCATCTTCCACACAATACGGTTAATCCTTTGTTACAGACAAGCCGGTGAGATTGACAACCTCATCTGTTTCGTTGGGGCAAAGTACTTTGGTTGTGTTGTGCAGGTTCCACGTTGGCGCCGGAATCTCCGGTGTTGCGCCGCACTACATCCCGCCGCCATCAACCTTCAACGTGCTTCTTGGCTCCTCCTGGTTCGATAAACCTTGGTTTCTTTCTGAGGGAAAACTTGCTGCTGTGCGCATCATACCTTCCTCTTGGGGTTGCCCAACGAACGTGTGAAATACACGCCATCAGGACGCCATCAACTACTCTTTGTTGAATATCATGTGAGTTGCTATGCATGTCCGTCTTGTCTGAAGTAAGAGAGATCTACCACTTATGGTTAGAGCATGCATATTGTTAGAGAAGAACATTGGGCCGCTAACTAAAGCCATGAACCATGGTGGAAGTTTCAGTTTTGGACATATATCCTCAATCTCATATGAGAACACTAATTGTTGCTACATGCTTATGCATAAAAGAGGAGTCCATTATCTGTTGTCCATGTTGTCCCGGTATGGATGTCTAAGTTGAGAATAATCAAAAGCGAGAAATCCAAAATGCGAGCTTTCTCCTTAGACCTTTGTACAGAGCGGCATGGAGGTACCCTTTGTGACACTTGGTTAAAACATGTGTATTGCGATGATCCGGTAGTCCAAGCTAATTAGGACAAGGTGCGGGCACTATTAGTATACTATGCATGAGGCTTGCAACTTGTAAGATATAATTTACATAATACATGTGCTTTATTACTACCGTTGACAAATTTGTTTCTTGTTTTTAAAATAAAAGCTCTAGCACAAATATAGCAATCGATGCTTTCCTCTTTGAAGGACCCTTTCTTTTACTTTTATTGTTGAGTCAGTTCACCTATTTCTCTCCACCTCAAGAAGCAAACACTTGTGTGAACTGTGTATTGATTCCTACATACTTGCATATTGCACTTGTTATATTACTCTATGTTGACAATATCCATGAGATATACATGTTATAAGTTGAAAGCAACCGCTGAAACTTAATCTTCTTTTGTGTTGCTTCAATACCTTTACTTTGATTTATTGCTTTATGAGTTAACTCTTATGCAAGACTTATTGATGCTTGTCTTGAAGTGCTATTCATGAAAAGTCTTTGCTTTATGATTCAATTGTTTACTCATGTCATTACCATTGTTTTGATCGCTGCATTCATTACATATGCTTACAATAGTATGATCAAGGTTATGATGGCATGTCACTCCAGAAATTATCTTTGTTATCGTTTACCTGCTCGGGACGAGCAGGAACTAAGCTTGGGGATGCTGATACGTCTCCGACGTATCGATAATTTCTTATGTTCCATGCCACATTATTGATGATATCTACATGTTTTATACACATTGTATGTCGTATTTATGCATTTTCCGGCACTAACCTATTAACGAGATGCCGAAGAGCCGATTCTTTGTTCTTGCTGTTTTTGGTTTCGAAATCCTAGTAAGGAAATATTCTCGGAATTGGACGAAATCAACGCCCGGGGGCCTATTTTGCCACGAAGCTTCCGGAAGACCGAGGGAGAGTCGAAGTGGGGCCACGAGGTGGCGACACACCGGGCGGCGCGGCCCGGCCCTTGGCCGCGCGGCCTGTTGTGTGGGCCCTCGTGACGCCTCTTGACCTGCCCTTCCGCCTACAAATAGCCTTCGTCGCGAAACCCCCGATGCTGAGAGCCACGATACGGAAAACCTTCCGGAGACGCCGCCGCCGCCAATCCCATCTCGGGGGATTCGGGAGATCGCCTCCGGCACCCGCCGCGGAGGGGATTCATCTCCCGGAGGACTCTTCACCGCCATGGTCGCCTCCGGAGTGATGAGTGAGTAGTTCACCCCTGGACTATGGGTCCATAGCGGTAGCTAGATGGTTGTCTTCTCCTCATTGTGCTTCATTGTCGGATCTTGTGAGCTGCCTAACATGATCAAGATCATCTATCTGTAATTCTATATGTTGTGTTTGTCGGGATCCGATGGATAGAGAATACTATGTTATGTTGATTATCAATCTATTACCTATGTGTTGTTTATGATCTTGCATGCTCTCCGTTGTTAGTAGAGGCTCTGGCCAAGTTTTTGCTAGTAACTCCAAGAGGGAGTATTTATGCTCGATAGTGGGTTCATGCCTCCATTAAATCAGGACGATGATGAGAAAGTTCTAAGGTTGTGGATGTCTTGTTGCCACTAGGGATAAAACATTGATGCTATGTCCGAGGATGTAGTTATTGATTACATTACGCACCATACTTAATGCAATTGTTTGTTGTCTTACAACTTAATACTTGGAAGGGGTTCGGATGATAACCTCGAAGGTGGACTTTTTAGGCATAGATGCATGTCTGGATAGCGGTCTACGTACTTTGTCGTAATGCCCAATTAAATCTCACAATATTCATCATATCATGTATGTGCATTGTTATGCCCTCTCTATTTGTCAATTGCCCGATTGTAATTTGTTCACCCAACATGCTATCTTATGGGAGAGACACCTCTAGTGAACTCCGGACCCCGGTCCTATTCTTTACATCCGAAATACAATCTCATTGCAATACTTGTTCTCACTGTTTTACGCAAACAATCATCATCCACACTATACATCTAATCCTTTGTTACGACAAGCCGGTGAGATTGACAACCTCATCTGTTTCGTTGGGGCAAAGTACTTTGGTTGTGTTGTGCAGGTTCCACGTTGGCGCCGGAATCCCTGGTGTTGCGCCGCACTACATCCCGGCGCCATCAACCTTCAACGTGCTTCTTGGCTCCTCCTGGTTCGATAAACCTTGGTTTCTTTCTGAGGGAAAACTTGCCGCCGTACGCATCACACCTTCCTCTTGGGGTTCCCAACGGACGCGTGCTGTACGCGTATCACTGCTCCTCCGTATCTCACTCGTCGTCTTCACTCGCATGATCGCCACCACCCCCGACGAGATAATTCCTTGCTGATTGTGGTGCTCCTTCCGTTTTGCTTGGTGGGTTGTTGATGTCTAGAAAACTTAGGTATATAAACTGGTCAAAATACATCTAGGGAACCGAGGTGGGACTAAGGCATCCGTTTTTACCCAGCTCTCAAGAGGTTACGACGTCATGCCTGGCGCATAAGTGAAATTTGAAAATTTTACTCGTTGTTCATAAGCGGAGCTAGCCCAACAGTATAACTACGCGACCCACTATGGCGCTAGCGGGGATAGTTTGGAAGGACACCGTTGATGATTTCCAGAGCACCGCGGAGCGCTGGTGTGCCACCCTCGCTGGGACCCACCAATATTCTTCAGTTTGGCAAGTTCTGTTTCTTCCCCAAATCCTCTGCCAAGTCTCTCAGCCTCACCCGAAATCTCAAAATATTATATAGCAATTTCTGTATCAAATCAAGGGATACTGCAATTTGAGGACTGAATTCACCATCCATCCCATTCTCTTCAGATGGATTTTGAGCACGAGCTGATGAGTTTGGGATTGGGCACAAGAATGTCCATGCTCGCCAACGTCGAAGGCAAGCTCGTATTTTTCTATCGCGGTTCAGCCGAGTGTAGATTGCGACCTTCGTCCTCTGTGGGCGAACCATGAAGCAGAGGATGAATATGGGGGCGTACTCGCTGTGGAGCTCCGGACCGGACGACGACTTCACCTCGCTGCGGCCGGGCGGCGCCGCTGGCCACAAGGGGCGGTGTCGGGAGCCTCGCATGGAGCACGCGTTTTCCACCTCCGGCCACAAGGGGCGGCGTCGGGAGCCTCGCACGGACCGCATGTCGCCGACGAGGGCCGACATTGACCTGGGCGCGCGGCGTCGCACGCATCTAACGGGACCTGTGGAGATCAATGGGAAGCACAGTTTGGGGTACGGTATCGGGTCGGTGACCGGCGTGGAGATCCATGTCCACCTCTGACTCGACGGGGAGAGCGCACCTATGCGGCAAGGACGGGCGCCGCGAGGCCAGTCTCCAGGGGCATCTCACCACCGGCGCGACCCTTGGAGTGGACGCGGCAAGGTCGGTCACCGTGAGGTCGGTCCGCCGACGGAACTCCCCTACCCCTTTATTCCCCTTCGGCCGGTCTCCTCCCATCCACATCGTGGGCCAGGTATGGTCGTGGCCGTGCTGCGCAACAGAGCGCGCCTTTGGCAGAGCTGACTCGTAGCTGTAGCCCACGCTCATAGAGCGCTCGCGGCGAGGTTGGGGAATCGAGAATAGAACACCCGAACCGGTACGGTAGCCATTGTGCAGTAATATGGATTTCGGTGGAAGGGCAAAACGGTCCAAAAAACGTTGACGAAACTTTTTGGCAGAAACCTTAGCTCCTTTATTATTAGGTATAGATATAGATTAGTATAGTTGGATTCATACTGAAAAGCACTTTCTGATAATGCTAATTTTAAAATATTTTTTAGTCAAACAAAAAAAGCACGAAAAACGAGGTTATCTTAATCCGAGTTATCTATATCTATATACCTACTAATAAAGGAAGTAAGGTTTCTCTCCAAAATTTTCGTCCGTTTTTGAATTATACTTTGTTTTCAGCTGAATTTACGAGCAATGCCACCGCCTATGTTACATAACGATTCGTTTAGTCCTTGCACAAAAAAGAGTTCGATCTCTCCGTCGCGTGGTTGTCATGGGCTCCAGCAGCCCAAACAGTCCCCTGCCGAGCGATTCGTCAACGCCCGCTCTTCCCGTTTCTGCTCCCCGGCGCCGAGATCCGCCCCCGCCCACCTCCATGGACCTCTCCGCCACCACCGACTCTGGCCACGGTGCCACCGGATGCATCTCCTCTACCTACTTTCGCCTTGGTGATTCGATCTGAAGTGGACACGCTGCGGCCGGCCGGCCGCATCTCATCTGCTTACTTGCACCTTCGTGTGATTCGATTTGAAAACAGCGTCGTCGGGCCGGTCGACCTTAGCGCCGACATGGCGGAGATGTAGGAGGCGGCTGTGGGCTCACAGGGAGATGACGACAAGGCCTGGTGCGAGCAGCGCCGCATCCGAAACACACGTTCCCCAAATCGAACCCACAGATGTCGCACGAGTTCCGTCCTCGCCTTCGAATCATGAACCGGAACAGATCGAGGTTACGACCGTGGAGAACCTTGATGGACTGCAATTGAACTCGACGAGTTGAGCTAAATCAGTGTTGCTGACCTCCGTTTGGGTAATTTTGTACAGATTTGATAGAACACGAGGGGCATCTGCTGATTGGTCACTCATTTACTCTGCTGAAAAAATTGCATCCCTCTAACAGATAAACTCACTTTTTCCTAGCAGCCACAACTCCTGATGCTTTTCTGCATCCATTGCTAAAGAGAAGAAGTTTGCATCCATGCAGTCCTTTCACGATCTATAGAGTTACACCTCTTCGTTGGTGTCAAAGGGAACAAGATGCAGGCGCTCAAGGAGGCAAGTAGAGAGGACAAGATCGGAGGTCGTGCCGTGCGCGGCCACGAGGATAAAAATCATCCTGGTCAGGACTCAGGAGTTTCCTCCGCTGGCCCAACATCGTCCTATTCCCATCAGTGCAGGCCAACCTCGATTCAGCTGAACCAACGGGACAGATGCGGAGAAGTATGTTCGCAGAAAAAAAGGATACTACACATCTGTACGAAAACATGCAGTGCTCTGGAGTAATTCATGTAAAGCTCTGAAACTAATCGTTGTAGATTTTGCCCGTTTTTACACTAGGAGATTCTACTCTTTTTGATGTTCATAATTCTCAATATTAACTCTGTTTGGATAGTTGAGCTGATATGAGCTGACACCGACAGGGACCGCAACGAAGAGATCCAGCTGTGCTCCGACATGCGGCAAGGGTGCAACGAGATGCTCTCGCGAGTGCAGGCAGGGGCGTCTAACTCAACGATGCAAGTGATTTTTATGTTGAATGGAGATGCGAAGCAGGTACCCAAGCCACGCCTCATCTCATGCCGAACCGACAGGTGCCAGGTCTGCAACCTTCATTCAAACCATATCATAATGATTTTGATATTGGTTCCCGCATATATCAGTTGTTTTGCATGAATCCGTGACAACAATGAACACCAAGATGCATATGCATATGGTTGCCTACCTATAAGTGTGAGGTCTACTTGCACGCTTGGTTTGTCGCATTGCACAAACAATATATTAGCGGAATGTTGACATGTTAAAACTAGCATGTAATTTAATTTATTTTGCTACATTAGAAATTATTGCAAGGCTAAACTATCTATTTGCACTAGAATGGGGATTACGATTTATCACGGAAGTCAATATTTGCACAGATTCACCTCTTTTTTTTCGCCCACTATCCCTTTGGATCTTCCATCATCATTAAGCTTGCAGTTCCATCATGGTTTTACGTATCTACGGTTAGACCTAGATGTCTTTGTCAACACGCCACACTACCCAGCGCCTATTCCTAGAGTAGGGAAGCCGTTTCTCCGGTGCAACGCACGGACATTTTTGCTAGTTAGTACACTCAAAAACGGTTCAAAACTAACGGGCCAAACGAGGCCTTCTAGATAAATCGTAGCCATCCGTGCCGGCCAGAAAGCGTTGGCTATTTCTGTGTTGTCCGATTGAAATCGGATGGGCGAGAGAGAAGTAAAACCCTAGATAGATATCTTGCAGAAGAGGTGCCCTTGCCTGAAATCCGACGCGTCCCTCTCTCCTACACAAAACCTCCAACCGCCAACACCCCAAGTCCCCAACCATAACCCTAGAAGCCGACCTTCCCCTTCCTCCCGCCGCCGCCGCCGCCGCCGTAGCGCCCCCTGCAACAGCCACCATGGGCTCGACGAAGTCTTCGAAGAAGCGGAAACCCGTCGCCCCACCGCCAGAGTCGGACTCCGAGCCGGAGCAGACGGTCCACGAGACCGCCGCCGACGCCGCTGCCGAAGAATTGAACGAAGAGGAGCAGCAGGCGGAGGCCGGAGGCGATGATGGGGAACATCAGCAGGAGGAGGCTGTGGGCAAGGACGAGGAGCAGGAGACGGGTAGTGAGAAAAAGAAGATAAATCAGAAGAAAGAGAAGGAGGGGTCAGGAATCCTCACGAGCATGCTCTTCTCGGAGCTCCCCATCTCCGACCTCACCTCCAAGGCCGTCGCGGAGATGAACTACACCCACCTCGCCCAGGTTCGGCCTGCCAACCCTCCTGAATTTCGACCATCCAACTTAACCTCCTACGAGAATCACTTACTGTATTCGCGCAAGTTAATTGCATTAAGAATGGTTTACGTTTCTGTGAAACAGTTCAGTAGTACCTTGGTACAGGGCTCTACTGAACTTAGTATAAATAGCATTTGTCGTTAATTGACATCGTTGATCTTTTCTGCTTGCAGATTCAAGCTAGGTCGATACCACATCTGCTGGCAGGAAGGGATGTGATGGGAGCTGCCAAAACGGGCTCAGGAAAGACCCTTGCATTTCTCATACCGGCTATCGAGCTGCTCTATAACCTTCATTTCTCGCCGAGGAATGGAACAGGAGTTATCGTCGTTTGCCCTACAAGGGAGCTTGCCATCCAGGTACGATTACCTAGAGAAATCATGCTTGCTTACACTTCAGTTTAGCTGTGGTAACACTGCTCAGGAGTCTACTGTGGCCACGAGTGAAACGATAGAAATATGATGTGCCAAATAAGGCTTATACATATAGTGAATGCGGTTGTTCATTGTGCTACATTTTAGATTAAACTATGCTTTTGGTGGTCAAGGAAACTGCCTTTAATTAATTTTGTTTAATAATATTGGAAAATTAATCACTCTAAATATAGTACCATAATCAACTTTTGAAAGCTTTGCACCTCAATCACTTATTATTGTTGTGGTTCAGACACACAATGTTGCCAAGGAATTGATGAAGAATCACTCGCAAACTCTCGGGTATGTCATTGGTGGCAATGGCCGGAGAACTGAAGCTGACCAGCTTGCAAAGGGGGTCAATCTGTTAGTAGCTACACCAGGCAGGCTGTTGGACCATCTGCAAAACACAAAGGGTTTCATATATAAGAGACTAAAGGTAAATAACTATTATTCACCACCTTCCTGTAAAAGCATGGGGAAGATTTGTTTGTGTAAGCAATGCAGATATTTCGATTGTCACATGATGATCCTAAGAGAAATTGATTCTCACTTGTAGTATAGTACATACATGGAGCCATACTTCAGTATTGAACTAGAGTTAAGATCAATTTAGTGCTCATCAGTTCATACTTTGCGTGTTGTAAATGTCAATGGTTTACATTGAATCATTTTCATGTCCATTAAATTGGATTCTTGGATGCTTATCAGTTAACACAAGTAATTTGTCTATTTTTTTTTTATTCAACAAAAGATATGGCACATGTTCCGTTTGCAGCAACAGATTTAGCTTTTCACTTGACTTAACGGGTATCTACTACCATAGTAGCTTGACTAGACCATCTAAACATGGTCTTTGCTGAGTTTGTATGACCTAAAAGTGCTAGGCTCAAGCCTGGCTATCACATGCTTGACAATGAAGCTGCTAGTCGTTGACATGGCCGGTCGAACACCTGGACCAGTGCAATCACTCAGCCCTAGAAATGCAGGATATTGAAAGATAAATTTTGTTGACTACTTCCCTCAAAGTACCCATCTTATATCTTAAAATTGAGATGTGTCCTAACAAACCTGAGCTATAAATTTGTAACTTTAGAAACTTAGCTGACTAGTAGGATTAACATTGGAAACCATCCTAGCCTCGAAATAAAACAATGGAAGATAACCTATCTTATGTCTAAGCCCTTTTGATCTAGCCACAACTTCCTTTGCCGTTTTCAAGTGGTTGATACTGATGTGTCCACATGACACCGTCTAAGTCAGGCTCCCTTGGTTTTTATGCAATAAAGTAGTAACAGCAATGGCCATGGTTACATGTGTTTGTGTTCTATGCACTTTATCTGCACTTTCTTCATGCATTAACTACATGCTTCATATTATCTTGTTCTGGGGATTATGTTGATATGCGAATAGAAAATTGTTTACTTCTATAGCTAAGATACATACCCATTTTCCTATATTGATTAATATAAATTAATGGAACCGCATAATATATTATACAGTATTTGTTTTTGAACTTACATGGGCTGCAGTTTGTTGACCTTAAACTTTATAGACCCAAAAAGCTTGACTTGAGGTATAGTAAACCCAACTGGACAACTAGTCCAGCCCAGCTGTTTATTTTAGCAGTGTGTAGCGCTAATGTTAAGCATATGCAATGCTTGCTTGCTTGATTTTTTGTGCCATTGCTTCCTGATTAGTGCAGGGAATGACTCCTTTCCCCCTCTTAATTAGTCTCCCTGACCTCCCTTACCCTATTTTTTGTAGTGTCTTATCATTGATGAAGCTGATCGTATTCTTGAGCAAAACTTCGAGGAAGACATGAAGCAAATATTTAAACGCCTTCCTCTGGTACATTTTCATCTAGCCATTTGATGGTTCTCACTTGATATACATACCACTATTAATCAATTTTATTGACATTTTACTATTTGTTTCTGTTTAATCACTGTGCATGATACACAGAATCGTCAGACCGTTCTTTTTTCCGCAACACAAACTAGGGAGGTTGGTGGATTTGTCATTCAGACCATTTTTGAAGTTGATTCTTGTTGTTTTTCTCTTTACATGAATCAGCTGGTCTTTTGAATTCACAGGTTGAAGAGTTTGCCAAGTTGTCATTTGAGAAAAATGAAGAAAGGAAAGAAAAACCTGTTTATATCTCAGTTGATGATGGTAAATCAAATGTAAGAACTGGTTCACCAAACTCTTAATCTCTCTATGTTAAGAACTTCTGTAGTCAAAATAACAATGATCCTCCTGCAGGCTACTGTGGAAGGCTTACAGCAGGGCTATTGTGTTATTCCTAGCGAGAAGAGGTTCTTGGTTCTATATGCTTTCCTAAAAAAGAAACAGTCTAAGAAGGTCATGGTGTTCTTTTCATCATGTAGTTCAGTAAAGTTCCATGCAGAACTTCTAAATTTTCTCCAGATAGAGTGTGAGGATATCCATGGCAAACAAAAGCAGCAGAAACGAACTACAACATTCTTTAACTTTTGCAAGGCAGAGAAGGGTATCTTATTATGCACTAACGTTGCAGCACGTGGACTTGATATTCCAGACGTGGTGGGTTTTTGTCTTATATGTTTTTAAACCAGTGGGCCCAATTCTTTTCCCCTTGCTAACTGAATGATAATTGCCCCTTGTTTAGGATTATATTGTGCAGTATGATCCTCCAGATGAACCAAAGGTTTGTGATGTGAACTGTCCTAGTTATGTTATGTATTTTTATTGTTTCAATTTGCTGACCCATTCAAATTTGATGTTCAGGATTACATCCACAGAGTTGGTCGTACTGCACGTGGTGAAAAAGGCAAAGGAAGTGCATTATTGTTCTTGTTGCCACAAGAACTAAAGTTTCTTATTTACCTGAAGGTAATCAATTCTACACACTAATTTACTTCTCTCTCTCTCTAAAGTTAATATAAACTATACCATGGTACCTGCAGGCAGCCAAGATTTCTCTCACAGAATACGAGTTCAATAATAAGAATGTGCCAAATTTACAATCACACCTTGTAAGTGCATCTTGTGCAAATATAAATTATTTCCGATTCATTTTTTAAACACGTTTAGAATTCATAACTCATGTGTTTGAGCAGGAGAATATTGTTGGTGAGAACTACTTCCTAAATCAGTCAGCTAAAGAAGCCTACCGATCCTACATTTTGGCATACAACTCACACGCCATGAAGGACATTTTCAATGTTCATGACCTCGATATGAAGGTACAGTTACTCTTAAGGTTTTTTAAGGCTCAGTTTTTGCTCCCTTTGCACTGCAATTATCCTCTCCATATTTGTTTTCGTTTATCATTACGATCCACTGGGAATGCTAGTCTCTGGTAACATATTTGTCCACTGTCTACTGGCGTAACATGATTTATTCACTGCATTTGTCAAATATTTTAGCTAGAAGCACGGCCTTTGGTTCCCTTGCACTACTCATTGTTATCCTCTTCATGCTATGCTTTTCTTGGACTTGACAATGCTGGTGTGTGGGCTTATTTGTCTACTGTCTTGTTGGCATTTTACTTTATTTTATCCACTTTACACATTTCCAAATAGTTTCGCGGTCAAGTAGAGGCACAGTTGATTTTTGGCAGTGTGTTTATCCCTGGGAAGTCGTCTTTTGCCTTGGTTTAGAAGTGAGCTTATCCCAGGGAAGTGGCCAGTATTTATCATCCTCACCTTTGTATGAATGGGTGTTTCATGAGCATGGAACTTTAGTTATTTGTGTGTACAGTAAAGAGTTTCAGAGTCTGACAGGAAAATTGATGACTTAACTATTTCCTTACTATGTGGCAGTCCGTGGCAGCATCATTCTGTTTTAAGAACCCTCCAAAAGTGAATCTCGACTTGGAGAGTAGTGCTTCTAAACGTAGGAAGACGAGGAAAGTGGATGGTGGTGGAAGGAGGCATGGTATCAACGCCGCAAATCCTTACGGAAGGAAAGGAGGTGATGATAACAGGCAATTTGCAAGATTCTAAACGGAAGGAGGTGATGATAACCGGCAATTTGCAAGATTCTAAGCGGCCAGTCTTTCAGTCGTTTAAGGTGTCTCAGCGAATCCTTAATATGAGAGTCTGGAAGTCACTTGGTTCTGTAAGATTTTGATAGATAGCTTGATATTATGGCACCAGGTTGTGACGCAATTTTCCTGTGGAATGGATTTTACTTACGAGCGTAATACTGATTATATTAAGAAACATGATTGTGTCAGCCTGTTATTGCAAGTGTTGTGATAATTTAATAGAGGTTTGCTTCATACTATTTGTTGTGTCCATGTACCAAATGATCAGCACCACCATTCTGCCTGAACAAAGTATTTTTGGAGTTAGTATTTCGTTATTCAGTTTTACCATGCAACTTTTGGGTGTTTAGTTTCTCAGTTACACAGGCATATGGTACATATATTGTGAACTGTTTACTTGTACAACTACAAAACTCTGAACCACAGCTCTGCTACAGAGTACAGACCAACATCTATATCCAGTTATTTATTTCTTATTATTGAACATGTGTTTGCTAACTAGCTTGTGCTAACTCTGTGCTTCGACTTGGGTGGGTCGCCACATGGTCTTTTCGAAGCAGAGTAGCCTCTCCCCCTCCTTGGACACGTCCATTCGGACCTCCCAATGCAGAGACTTTGCTATCCTCTCGATCTCCTCGGCAGTCTCCCTGTCTTCTCGAACGATCATCTTCCCCTCCGGTCTCATTATCCGGTCCACCTCGGCGACCACCAGCCTCAGCTTGCACCTGCAACGATGGCGACTCAGTGAAAACTTCCCGAACTGGAGTTGATGGCAAGGAGATGATGATTCTGACCTGTACTTGAGCTTGGAGAAGAGATGGTCGGCGTGGACGAGATCGTACGACCTCGGGTATGTGCTGAAGGACTCGCACCAGTCGTGGTACACCCCGAACAACCCGCGCTCGTAGATGATCGGCAGGGTGTCCGGCGAGTCCACCGGCACGATGTTCATCACCCACACCTTCATGTCCCGCAGCGCCGCCGCGAATCTGCTCGACGCCGGCATGGTGTCAGTGCTCCTCGATCGACGCAACAAAAGGAGGAGGAGGAAAGAATTGACGCAGCTTACCCGCCGTAGACGGACCGCATGTCCATGACGTTCCTGACGTTGCTCCAGTCGATGCCCATGCCGGTGAGGTACGAGCTGTTGACGGCCTTCCTCCAGTGCTCCGTGTCCGCGGCGAAGTCGTCCGGCGCGGGCTTGCCGTAGACGCCGACCTGGCTGTCGCTCAGCCAGTAGGGTGCCGTCGTCAGCCTCTCCGGCCACTGCTCCGGCCACCGCGAGCCTCGCGCCGCCGACTCGGTGGGCACTCTGTGCATGCACGACTGCAGCGTTATGTTCCTGCGATGCAGCTGCAAGCATCAGAGCAAGTAATTCTAGAGCTAGTTAGAGAGATCGAATGAATGCCGGGAATGGATGGATACCATGCGGCGTCGGGGTTGTCGGACTCCTCGCACAGCGGTGGCTCCTGGTGGCTCCTCTTGCCGTAGCACTCGTTGCTGGACGGCTTCTTGAAAATGACCAAGGCGGTCTGGTCCACCGTGTCGCTGGTCCTCGTCACCATCTCCCAGCACATGGACTTGGTGAGCGCGGCCATGGCCTGCCAGATCCCGACGTTTTCCTCGTCCTTCCGGTACACCGGCGTCGCTGACCACACGAAGAGACCGCCGGGGCGGAGCAGCCGGTTCACCTCCAGCAGCAGCTTGCCCCCCTCGATGTGCCACGGCACGCGGCACCGCGCACAGTGCACGACGTCGAAGGCGCCGCCGGGGTACGGGAGCCGCTTGGTGCCCATGACGGCGGAGATGGCCGGGATGCCGCGCTCCAGCGCGAACTGCACCTGCGCCTCGTGCTCGTCCTTGGGCGCGAACGACATGGTCAGCGCGTCCTTGTCGAAGAGGTACCCGCCGAAGCTCGCCACGCCGCAGCCCACGTCCAGCACCACGCGGCTGCGCGTGCCCCACGCCACCGCCGGGAGCGCCTCCTGGATCACGTCGATGTAGTGCGACGCGCCGTTGAGGAACTGCGTGCCGCCGCCCGGGAACGACAGGTGCTCGCCGTCGCCGGAGACCCTCACCCAGTTCTGGTGCCCCTTGTACGACGCCAGCTTCGTGTACGGCACGTTGTTGTACCAGATCGTGTCGCGGCTGCGCGGCCACGGGATCGGCCGACGGTACCCCTCCGGCAGCGGCACCAGGCACGACGGCTCCGGGGACGGGCAGTGCCGCTCGCGGTGCTCGTAGTGCTTGGTGCTCCGCAGCCGCTTGATGGCCGCCTCGTTGTCCAGGCACGGGATGTAGTCCGCGCCGGTGCTCGCGTTGCAGAGCTTCCACGCGTACGACGACTCCTCCGTCGACGTCTCGCCGACCACGACGTTGCCGTTGCTGTCCTTGCTGCTGCTGCTGCGCGAGCGCGCCTTCTTCTTCTCCTCCCTCGACTCCGTGGCTTGTGACGGGAACGTGCCGTTCTGCGCCGCCGTTGTCGTCGTCTCGTTCAGAAGCTCTGCTTGTCCGCTCGGTACCAGCTCCACCGTTTCTTTGTCCCCGCCCGTCACCGGCTCGGTCACCGGCTTTTCTTCGCCTTCGGTGGTAGTGGTGCTACTGCTCGTCGGAACCAGCTCGGCTTCTCGAGAGATCGTGTCATCTAGCGCTGCAGATGTCTTGTTCTTGGCGGCGTCGTTCTGGTCCACGGAAGAAGTTTGGTTATTCGATGCAGCTGCCGTGTCGTCGCCGGTGACGACCTTGTCGCCGTTCTGGTCACCGTCCAGGTTGCCGTTACGGTCGTCGAAGGCCGTCTGGTTCTTCGCCGTGCCGTCGTCGCCGGCATCTTTTGCGTAGGCCGGCGTCTCTTCGGCGCTGCTCTTCTCGGTGAAGTTGTCAGGCTGACCGCCGGCCTCCTCCTTTTTCTCCGTCGGCGCAGCCTCGTTGTTCTTCTCGTCCTGGCCGCCGGTCTCCGCAGTGTCCAGGGACGCCTTGTCGGAGCTCTTGTCAACCTGGTCGCCGGTGTTCGCCGTGTCTCGTGGCGCCTCCTCAGTGTTCTGCTTGTCATTGTCGCCGCCCTTCTGATCCGTGCCAGTCGCCGCATCCTCCGAGGTCTTGTCGGCCTGGTCGCCGGTCGTGGCCTCCTTCGTGCCACTATTGGCTTTCTTGTAAGTATCATCTGGCCTCGCCACGTCGCCGCCTTCCGTCATGCCGCTCTCGTCGGAGAATGTCACGTTCGTGGACGGCGATTCGCCAGCCCCGGCGACGGGGGTGCCGTTGGAAGCGGCATCCGTCAGCTCGACAACCACGGTGCCGCTCTGGTCGACGGCAGCCTCCGTCGTTTGCATGGCGCCACCGTCGTCATCTTTCTTGTTGCTGTCCCCGGCTGCGGCGTCGCCCGTCCGCGCCGTATCGCCGGGACCGTCGTCCTCCTCCTTGCTGGCGTTCTCTGTCGTTTGCGGCGTGTCGCCTTCACCGCTGCCTCCTCCTTGGCGGCGTTCACCGTCGTTGTTGCCGGTGGCATCCTCCGTCGTTTGCCCTGCGCCACTGTCGTCGTCTTTCTTGCCGGTGTCCCCGGCGGCGAAGTCGCCCGTCCGCGTGGTATCTCCGGGACCGTCCTCCTCCTCCTTGCCAGCATTCTTTGTTGTCTGCGGCGCGTCGCCGTTAGCGCCTTCATTGACTACGCTGCGGGTCATGTCGGCGGGCATGTCCTCGTCGGAGCTGTTCTCGGACGACACGCTCATGGCGACGTTGCTCGTGGTCGTGGACGCCATCATCCACGCGCCCACGAGGCAGAGCCCCACGAACAGGATGATGGTGGCGCTCGCGCAGGACGAAGCTGGACGCCGTGCGCCGCCCCCACCGCCACCGCTGATATCTAGCGGCAGCCTCTGGTACCGATCTCGATCAAACAGCGGCATCTTCCCCTAGGTCCCCTACCAGCTAGATCATGCACTATGCCTAGCTTACCAGAAAACCAATATTAAGCATGCACAAACTGGCATTGGCTGCAAATGCCATTGCCAAGAAACAACACGAGATGTGTCGACTGAACACACAACGAAAACAGTGAGAAGAACAGCAGCAATATACATTCGGATCGGCGACGCACCTGATCTTTGAACACGATGATGAATCCCCGAAAAATCAGCGACTCCGGTTCTGGCGTCGGATCGTCGGAGAAGGCGAGAATGGCGCCTCCTTTTGGCCGCAAATTATATATCGATCGATCTTGAGCTTGGCGCTCTTTGCTTGGGCTTGGGAAAGACTATAACGATCAATAATCAAAGTAGGGTCAAATCGATCTACCCCTCTTTCTATTTCCCATCAAGAAGCAATGGAGCATGCAAAGCAAGCAAGCAAGCACGCTGCACGCACGCATGTATGCATCTCATTTTTCTTTTATTGGGTTGATTGGGCGGAGGGGAAAGGATGATTAGGCGCGAAGTGAGGAGAAACAGGGGTGACCACGAACACCACTCGCTCCGGCCATTGTGGCACCGTCGCCAACTCGCCAGCGTGTGCATCTGTTCTTCTTTTGGCGATAGTGTGTAAGTCTGTTCGTGCATGCAAAACAAAGATAAATTGGGGCAAGTTTCTCGCTCGGTCTTGCTAATCTCAGTCCACCACTCACATGTTTGAAGTGGAGAAGTTTTCAAAAGGGAAACATTAGATCGTGGATTTTCAAACTGGAAAATCATGGAGCAGTTTTTGAAGAACCAAAATGTTTGCACCTAATCCATTTCGGCAATGTGCTTGCCACCCTGCCCACCCTGTCTGAGCCTGAGACAGAAATGGGTTTATTCAGGGACATCCCGTGCATGGCCCACCTTATCTATCTTTGCCTATTTTACAGATTTTGTGTAGTTATTAGATCTAAATTGCAAAACTTGAAACTTCCTTAGCTTTTGAACCAGATATTTATTTGGAAACCATTTGAATATTCGAGTTCTAGTGAAGGCCAATATTGAATGTATATTGATAATTTTCAAACATAGGCGTGAAAAATTTCTTTGAAACAATTTGCTTCAGTTTGTTTCAAACTTGGTTCATGAGAGTTAAAAAATATTTGGCAATTGTCTTAGAGTTCAATTCGGAGATGCAATTTCCCGTGAATAGTTTTATCGAGTTCGATTATGCATCATCATGTTTCAATGTGTTTCAAAATTAGAATTTTAAATTTTGTTGAAACTACCTTTTAGGCTTGCTTAAGAGATATCATTGAAAGAAATACACAAATTTAAATGAATTGTTAATCTGATATATTTCCCGGTAAATGTGGCTCTTTTAAATCCAACAGTAGAAATTAAATTTATGTATTAAAAAAATAAGAGAGATGATACTAGTCTAGGATAGGCTACATGCAAACATTTCATTGATGTGCCAATCTCAAAACAAACACATTGGACTAAATTAACGGTGAATACGTGCACGAGACCTCGTGTGCACGAAACAAACACCCTCTCGCCTGAGACTACCATATACTGTCATCTAGAGTTGACTGTCCAACTATAGCGAGCACACATCATCCAAGTATCGGTCAACCACTTGGCCAAGACCAGCCATCTATTGGTGAGGAGGGGGTCACTGCAAGGTGACTCGGCGTCAATAGTTCTCAAGTAGATGTTTCACGAGAAAAGGCTAGCTAGCCCATTACTTCATCTCTTTATATGTTTTATTTACTACTTCGTTACGTAATTCTTATCGTGATTTTAGTTTAAGTTTAAACTAAAACTATATAAATTTATGATGGAGGGAGCAGTTTTTTTCAATAATTTGCACATAGTAGCGCCTGAACTCCCGAACTCTTACTAGAGCTGAGTTTCGTATCGATGTGTTGCCTAGTTAAATACGTGCTCGAGGTCTTTGGCTATGGAGGAGTGAACCTGCTGGCTGCTGCGCGCCACATCGGTCTTGGCGCGACCGTTGACGTGTGCATTGGCCGGAAGCTGCTTTACCCAACCTTTTCCATGCGTAGCTTCAAATCTTCCGATGGACGATGTTCACGAACCACTTTTCCGTGATTTGGTACTGTTCCTAATAATTTTTGTTTTTGTTTTGTGGAAGCAATGATTTTTTTCCTTCCAAATTGGCAACTAAGAACACGCATCACAGCGAGATACTTAGTTTTTCCTCGTCGAGAAACTTAGTCTCGCTAAAATTTACACTTATTTATAATGGTAATATTTTGTCACACCTATTGTGGAAGCCACACTATTCCATGCCTCTCAACAATTAACATTGAGACACCATTTTACTGTAAGAAAATAATTTGGGACACCTTTTGTTTGGGCTCGTTCGACGATGACCGGGCTATGGGACTCTAGGAGGGTTTCACCGACCTCTTCAAAATCTACATGAGGAAGGACCATACATTGCAAAAGGAGCTAAATGTCTCCACTACGGCAAGCTTTGTTCGGCTCTGGTGATGGAGGGATGTCGACAACGACGCTTCTTTGGCTTGCACTAGTGTCTGAAATCGCCGCTAGGTGGTTTAAAGACCAATTTAAAATCTTTATTACTTTGGGTTTTTTATACTACTATGCATAGTTATCAATAGATCGGTGATTTTTTGGCAAAAAAAGAAGCTAAATGTTGACAATTGGATAAAAACAGTAACTACCAAAAATCATGATACATTACATTTGTGAAGTTCAAGGACGTTTTGGACCATTGTTAGCTAAATTGACTCTGGGCTTGCTAGACCAGATTCCATCACTTGACTCAAGTGGTACATGGGGAGTAACAGCATGAGTAAGGCATATGCGAATCAGTTCCCCATATCGCACTTGTAATTTCTTGGGGAAAAGATCTAAAAGGCCCAGGAAGAACCAAAATAAACTTAGTTCTGATAATTGGTTCTACTACATGGCATGATCCTCACACCTAAAAATGGTCAGGAGGCCAGCCAAGTGACCTTTGTTATCTTTGCATCGGACCCGGAAAGTACTACCCACCTTTGTAAGAGTTGCTCCGTCACTAGGGAGGATTGACGTTTTCTGTGCTTTAAGTAAGAAGCCGCAAGATCCTGAACTTATCAAATAGATGAAAAAATGGTCCGACAAGATATAAAAATGATAGCCAAGCTACACATGTTAATGTGTGGAAGGAGGGGAAACATGCGATTTTTCACTACGTAAATGCCAACCTACAGAGAAATGACCATGGTTTTGTTGTGTTTCATTGTGTATCAGTTCGGCATACCTATTTCTCAAACACGATGAAACTTGGTAATTATTGCAATTAAAATCTTGAAGCACAAAATCAACGGGTGAAATTGCAAGGTAGAAACGTTCCCAACCTACATCAATGTTGCCCAATTTTTTTTCGAGTACCCGTGGAAGATCTGCACATTTTATATTAAGCTTAAAGGGTGAAAATGACGACGTCGAATACAGAGGGGTAGGCAATGCACCGTGACCCAGTCCACAACAAACGGTGCGGGTCGAGAACTCACACCTAGGTTACACCTCTATCTGTTCTACCACGAGCTACCATCCAAGTACGCCAAGTGTTTAGGATCGTGCAACATTGATGTAGCGTCTCTGCGCAAGAGTCAAAGATGTGGGCATTTCGCTCGAGCCATAGGGAGCGGATCACCAGCATGACCATGGATTTCCCCGCTTTTCGCCAACCGCCAGGTAGGTTGTTGACCGTCGTAGGCCACCAATTTGACAGGCTACTGCCGGTGTTTGAAGGTCGGCTCCAAGTGCCCTGGTGACATCGGCCCAAACTCATAGGGCGAACGGGCAATCAACCGAGAGATGGTCGATCGTTTCGTCAGCTGCTGAGCACATCAACGTGAGTTGACAGGATACCACAGCGTAGCCATCAATCCCAGCAGCGCTGACGCAAGGACAACCAGTCATGCAGCTTGTACGCCATGGGTGCGAAAAAGTTCCAAACATGGGCAGCTCCGAGCATCGCAGCGGAACCCTTGAAGAAGGCGAGGTAGGCTGTGCGAGCCGAGAAGACGCCAGTAGGATATGTGTATGTCTAACAATGTTCACGGTGGTGTATTTTTGGTGATAAAATATGTACTCAAGCAGTGAGTGGGTCACTTGGGCATGAATTTCTCATATTGGCATGAAAGTGTTTATTCCTGTAAGCCTTGGGTCTCTCATGTGATGAATAAGTCCTATTCGTACGAGCTGAAAAACACAAGATGTTAATCATCCATTTAGAAACAATAGGCATGTACACCAGCAGACCAGCTACAATTGTTGTATTCTAGTTATGTTCATCATTAAAAAAGGGTGTTGGTGGCCGTATTACCTTCTTATGTACTTATTATCACATTATGTTCTCTCACATTTCTAAACCCATGTTCAAAAAAACAAAACATTTGAATAACTGAAACCTAATATCCCTTCATCATTTAATTCACAACACACACGGGACAATATATTTCTAAGTCGAGTGAGTGTACGAAGTCCCACACTTAATTTAAGATCCAACAACTTTTTAGTAGTAACATAATATAAAAAAGTTATACATGATTTTAGTTAGTTTGATAATTTCATAACAGGTATAATGACCATTTAGTTCACAACACATACGGGACAATATATTTCTAAGTTGAGTGAGTGTACGAATTCCCACACCCAATTCAAGGTCCAACAATTTTTTAGTAGAAACATAATAAAAAAAAATACGTGAATTTAGTTAGTTTGATAATTTTATAAAAGGTATAATGGCATGTTTTTTCTGAAATAGGGACCTACCCTAGTCTCTGCATCGAAAAGCATACGGCCTCTTTTATTCATTTATTCAACAAAGATCAATGAAGATCCTCACAACAAACATACAACCTAAATCCGCCAACACAAAGTGACAAAGCACCACGTACTAGCACAACGATAGAGTAAAAATGGAGCCTTGTGCCCCTGCCATGACCATCGCAGGCTCACTGGCAAAAATAGAGATGGTGCATTGTGCCCATGCTCCGGAAGTCACCACCGCCCACTTCCACGAACCCATCACCAGATTGTAGATCGAATCAAAGACTCTCGATAGGCCTTCCATCGACACCACCACGTCGCCTGACAACTCCTCTGCATCGAAAAGCGTACAAATTCAAGATCCATTGTTGGATCATCGTAGGCAACCCAAAGCCGCCAACACAAAGTGACAAAGCACCAGCTACTAGCACAACAATAGAGTAAAAAACGGAGCCTTGTGCCCCTGCCACGACTATCGCAGGCTCACCGGCAAAAACAAAGATGGCGCCTTGTGCCCATGCTTCGGAAGTCGCCACCGCCCACTTCCATGAACCCATCACCAAATTGTAGTTCGAAGCGAAGACCCTCGATAGGTCTGCCATCGACACCACCACGTCACCACGGCGCCTGACAAGTGACAATGCCTCCACCCCACACGCGTTCATCAAAATGTTGCCAACGCCGAAACGCCGTTGCGCCACGCTGACAATACTCGTCGTCGTCGATGCGAAGATGCGACACCGCTCAGCCGCCACCGAAGACATCCACTGGTTCCTCTGACCGATCCAGAAGGCATAATGACATGTAAGTTGCATTTTATTAAACTATAATTTTTTACGGTGATTAACAAACTATAAGTTTAACGCTTTGAAGGCTAAAGCTACTTTGATGATGTGCAACTCGACCGATTTGCAGTAACTATTTCACTTGCTTCCAAATGGAAAATGCAACACAAAATCTGCAGGTTCTCCTAAGCCAGTGCCACCGGATGGCACAACACTAAACCTGCTGCATAAAATCTGGGAACACAAGGAGTTGCTGCCAAGAATCAAGACATTCACGTGGAGAATAATAAGATGTGCCATCCCACAGGAGAAAGATCTTCAAGGTATTCGAGACACATTTCAAATATTTGTTGCAGGTGTGGGCTACATGAAAATGATACTTATTTATTTTTCACCTGCACTTTTGCTAGAGCTGCTTGGTTCCACTCACCCTGGTACCTTAGAATGGATTTATCGCTCAAAATTCTCAAAATGTTCATACTACTGTGTTACAACTTCTAGCTTTAGATCATCCTCATGTCAACATTCCAAATATCTTTACCTTCCTTTGGTGTCTTTGGAAAATGAGAAATGAAAAACTTTTCAATAATTTGCATGGATAGCCCAACCAAGTAATTATATGAGCAAATGCCTTGCTAAACAGCTTACAAATACATAAAGCTCATACTCTTCCTGCAAAAATCCCTGAAACTCCTATGGAACTATTATATTCTGGTTCAAAGATTTTTGTTGATGCAGCCTGGAAGAAAGGAGCAAATGGACAACCTTCAAAAGCAGGAGCTGGAATACATATCACTTGGAAGCCTGGCCAACATACAACTGATGTTTTTATTTCAGCAAAGACTCCTCCGGTCTTAACTCCAATTCAGGCAGAGGCGGAAGGGCTGCTGATTGCAGCAAGTATCACATCTTCTCTTCTTCTGCAGGATCCTTTTTTCTTCACAGATAACCTCGGCTTAGCAAAAGCAGTTCATGCGAACGGAGGTGCAAATCAAAATATCCTGTGGGTGATTAGAAGACAGGCGGTGCAATTTCAGGAAACACTTCAGCAGCTTCACCCAAGGATCATACACATAAACAAAGCTCTAAATGTCATTGCACACAACTGTGCTCGTCAGGCAAAAACTCTGTCTAGAGTCTCGCCTTTATGTTCTTGCAATAACCCTGCTCATAGATCATCTTCTTGCCCTGTATCTGTAGCGGTCAACAGATTACTACCATCAGGAACCATGTTTGTATATGTACAATGTCTATGAGTAATGCAATTAGGGTGCTCAGCAGCGCCACGATAAGAGGCCACGACATCGCCAATATGCCATCCAGCAGCGCCGACGCAACGCCAACCAGGCATGCAGCTTGTACGTCGGGTGAGAAAGAATTTCAAACATGCGCAGCTCCGGACATCGCGGTGCAGCCTTCAAAGAAGGTGAGGTAGGTTGTGCGAGCCAAGAAGGCGCCAGTGCTGGTCCACCTTCCACCCGAACTCGTTGTTCGCGGAGCCGAGCGGGTATGCAGCGATGGTTTACCAAAGTTCGAAGACACCAACGAGAGGATCATCGGTTTCCCCCTTGATGTCTACGCACGCTTCTATTCCTGTAGACAGTGTTTGGCCTCCAAGAGCAGAGGTTTGTAGAACAGCAGCAAATTTCCCTTAAGTGAATCTCCCAAGGTTTATCGAACTCAGGGAGGAAGAGGTCAAAGATATCCCTCTCAAGCAACCCTGCAATTACGATACAAGAAGTTTCTTGTGTCCCCAACACACCTAATACACTTGTCAGATGTATAGGTGCACTAGTTCGGCGAAGAGATAGTGAAATACAAGTGGTATGAATGAATATGAGCAGTAGTAACGGCGCCAGAAAATAGCTTGCTGGCGTGCAGTTGATGGTAGTAATATTGCAGGAAGTAAAGATGCAGTAAAACAGTAAATAAATGTGATTGCAGTATTTGGAAACAAGGCCTAGGGATCATACTTTCACTAGTGGACACTCTCAAAATTGATCGCATAATAAAACCACTCTACACTCTCTTGTTGGATGATGAACACCACTAATTGTGTAGGGCTACAAGAGCACCTCAATGCCGGAGTTAACAAGCTCCACAACATTCGATGTTCATATTTAAATAACCTTAGAGTGCATGATAGACCAACGCAATTATACCGAGTACTAACATAGCATGCACACTGTCACCATCAAGCTATGAAAGGGAGAATAGATCACATCAATTCTATCATAGTAATAGTTAACTTCATAATCTACAAGAGATCACAATCATAAACTACGACAAGTACTACATGATGCACACACTGTCACCATTACATCATGGAGGAGGAATAGACTACTTTAATAACATCACTAGAGTAGCACATAGATTAATAGTGATATAAAGCACATTGCAATCATAAAGGAATATAAATAAGCACTTTGCTATGCGATTTTGAATTACTCTTTGGCAAGATAACGAACACTAATTCATCATGTAGGTAAACCTTAAAGATGTATTCCCAAGTACTAATAAACACCCCACGCTGTCACTGTGAGCATTCATAGGAGGTACTAACACACCACAATTTCATAGAGACATCCAACTCAAATCATAACTCGGTGAATAAGTATTCTGTGAAATATAGCCTAAGAGACCCACACGGTGCACACACTCGTCACCTTTACACACGTGGGACAAGGAGTCTCCGGAGATCACATAAGTAAAATCCACTTGAATAGCATAACGATATCTAGATTACAAGCTCATCATATGGATCTCAATCATGTAAGGTAGCTCATGAGATCATTGTATTGAAGTACATGGAGAGAGAGATTAACCACATAGCTACCGGTACAGCCCTTAGCCTCGGGGGAGAACTACTCCCTCCTCATGTGAGACAGCAGCGTCGATGGAGATGGCGGTGGTGTCGATGGAGATGCCTTCCGGGGGCACTTCCCCGTCCCGGCGGCGTGCCGGAATAGAGACTTCTGTCCCCCAGATCTTGGCTTCGCGATGGCGGCGGCTCTGGAAGGTTTCTCGTACCGTGGCTTTTTCGTATCGAAGATTTAGGTCAGGGAGCTTCTTATAGGCGAAGAGGCGGAGTCGGAAGGGCTGCGGTGGCTCCACACAATAGGGGGGCGCGCCCCCCCTTGGGCCGCGCCGCCACCCTGTGTGGTGGGCCTGTGGCTCTCCTCCGGTCCTTCTTGGGTGTTCTGGAAGCTTCATGGAATTATAAGATGCTGGGCGTTGATTTCGTCCAATCCGAGAATATTTCCTTACTAGGATTTCTGAAACCAAAAACAGCAGAAAACAGGAACTGACACTTCGGCATCTCGTCAATAGGTTAGTTCCGGAAAACGCATAATAATGACATATAATGTGTATAAAACATGTGAGTATCATCATAAAAGTAGCATGGAACATAAGAAATTATAGATACGTTTGAGACGTATCAAGCATCCCCAAGCTTAGTTCCTACTCGCCCTCGAGTAGGTAAACGATAACAAGGATAATTTCTGAAGTGACATGCTATCATAATCTTGATCATACTATTGTAAAGCATATGAGATGAATGCAACGATTCGAAGCAATGGTGAAGATAATGAGTAAACAAATGAATCATATAGCAAAGACTTTTCATGAATAGTATTTTCAAGACAAGCATCAATAAGAATTGCATAAGAGTTAACTCATAAAGCAATAAATTCATAGTAGAAAGCTTTGAAGCAACACAAAGGAAGATATAAGTTTCAGCGGTTGCTTTCAACTTGTAACATGTATATCTCATGGATAGTTGTCAACATAAAGTAATATAACAAGTGCAATAGGTAAACATGTAAGAATCAATGCACACAGTTTACACAAGTGTTTGCTTCTAAGATAGGAAGAAGTAGGTAAACTGACTCAACATAAAGTAAAAGAATGGCCCTTCGCAGAGGGAAGCATGGATTACTGTTTTTGTGCTAGAACTTTTCATTTTGAAAACATAGAAACAATTTTGTCAACGGTAGTAATAAATCATATGTGTTATGCATAATACATCTTATAAGTTGCAAGCCTCATGCATATTATACCAATAGTGCTCGCACCTTGTCCTAATTAGCTTGGATTAACATGGATTATCATAGCATAGCATATGTTTCAACCAAGTGTCACAAAGGGGTACCTCTATGCCACCTGTACAAAGGTCTAAGGATAAAGCTCGCATTGGATTTCTCGCTTTTGATTATTCTCAACTTAGACATCCATACCGGGACAACATAGACAACAGATAATGGACTCCTCTTTAATGCATAAGCATTCAACAACAGATAATATTATCATAAGAGATTGATGATTGATGTCCAAACTGAAACTTCCACCATGATTCATGGCTTTAGTTAGCGGCCCAATGTACTTCTCTAACAATATGCATACTCAAACCATTTGATCATTATAAATCACCCTTATTTCAGACAAGACGAACATGCATAGCAACTCACATGATATTCAACAAAGGTGTAATAGTTGGTGGCGTCCCCAGAAGCATGGTTACCGCTCAACAAGCAACTTATAAGAAATAAGATAAATAGCTACATATTCTTCACCACAATAGTTTTTAAGGCTATTTTCTCATGAGCTATATATTGCAAAGACAAAGGATAGAATTTTTAAAGGTAGCACTCAAGTAATTTGCTTTGGAATGGCGGAGAAATACCATGTGGTAGGTAGGTATGGTGGACACAAATGGCATGGTTATTGGCTCAAGGATTTGGATGCACGAGAAGAATTCCTCTCAATACAAGGCTAGGCTAGCAAGTTTGTTTGAAGCAAACTCAAGTATAAAACGGTACAGCAAAGCTTACATATGAACATATTGCAAGCATTATAAGACTTTACATCGTCTCCTTGTTGTTCAAACACCTTAACCGGAAAATATCTAGACTCTAGAGACCAATCATGCAAACCAAATTTTAACAAGCTCTATGTAGTTCTTCATTAATAGGTACAGAGTATATGATGCAAGAGCTTAAACATGAGCACAACAATTGCCAAGTATCAAATTATTCAAGACATTATACCAATTACCACATGTAGCATTTTCTGTTTCCAACCATATAACAATTAACGAAGCAGTTTCAACCTTCGCCATGAACATTAAAAGTAAAGCTAAGAACACATGTGTTCATATGCAACAGCGGAGCGTGTCTCTCTCCCACACAAGCATGCATTTATTCAGAGAATGAAAATAACAAAACGAAAATAAAAGCACACAGACGCTCCAAGTAAAGCACATAAGATGTGACGGAATAAAAATATAGTTTCACTAGAGGTGACCTGGTAAGTTGTCGATGAAGAAGGGGATGACTTGGGCATCCCCAAGCTTAGACGCTTGAGTCTTCTTGAAATATGCAGGGATGAACCACGGGGGCATCCCCAAGCTTAGACTTTTCACTCTTCTTGATCATATTGTATCATCCTCCTCTCTTGACCCTTGAAAACTTCCTCCACACCAAACTCAAAACAAACTCATTAGAGGGTTAGTGCATAATCAAAAATTCACATATTCAGAGGTGACACAATCATTCTTAACACTTTGGACATTGCACAAAGCTACTGGAAGTTAATGGAATGAAGAAATCCATCCAACACAGCAAAAGAGGCAATGCGAAATAAAAGGCAGAATCTGTCAAAACAGAACAGTCCGTAAAGACGAATTTTTTAGAGGCACCAGACTTGCTCAGATGAAGATTCTCAAATTGAATGAAAGTTGCGTACATATCTGAGGATCACTCACGTAAATTGGCAGATTTTTCTGAGTTTGTAAGGGTACATTGCCCCTATGTGTGGTTTTGGTAATTAATGACAACCCCTATGGACTAATGTTTTCATTGAGTTTATATGAAGGAATATTCCATAGGTACTACTTGCTCTCCATGTGTTGGATTCAAGTATGGATGCCATGAAGATAAAGGTATACCTTGTGTATTGGCATCAAGATCATCGGTATGAAGATATATATATGTGATATGATCAATAAGAAGAAATGAAGATGGAGTTCTTATGTGGAACTCAATATTAGCCATGCTCTATCTTATGTGAGTATGTGAAGATACAAGGTTGAGTTGGGCAAGTTCAAGATGAGCGTCTCAAGTGAATCACATACTTGAAGCTTGCCGTCCATTTGATGATAATGGACTTGTGAAGATGTGCATCAATGGAGCTTTCCCATCATAGTGTATGGGGGAGCATTTGTGAGTCTTCACGAAGCAACTTTGGTCAAGAGAGGTATTCCGGCTTGAGTGAAGCTTGAAGAGTTATCATCAAGATCAAGCGGGATGCGCAAGGCAAAGGTATGGCCTTGCTAGGTTTTCCTTTTACCGGTCTCAAGGTGGATGTTGGGAGACCGGATTATAGGATAGATAGCCGCACTATTAAGAGGGGCTTTCGGTTGAGTAACTTGATCACATCGTCTTAGGGAGCTCAACCCTTTGCATACTTTGCATATCCTTATTGCTTCTTGGTGTTTCTCTATGTGAGGTTCTTGAGCTTGTTGCTAGCTTTACAACAAGCCCAAGTTCATCGAAAACGGAGTTCGCATGCATCTTCTATTGCGTTTTCGAGGTTGGGTGATTTTACCAGGTTATTCATGATATAAGGTTCTACCCTTTTATATTCATGATAAAATCCCCTCCTACAATTTCTTGAGTTTGCACTTTCTATTGGATGGCATTTGTTATTATCTTTCCAACGGAATTTGTTTCATGTCAATCGGAGTTCGGGAGCAATAGTTATTAAAGAAAAGGGAAAAAGAATAAAGAGGAAAAAGAAGAGGGGCAGCCGGTTGGCGGCCGGTCCACCGGGCCACACGCCGGCCCACCCGGGGCAGCCGGTTCGCGACCGGCCAACCGGCCCAGGCGCCGGCCAGCCCAGCAGCATCTCCGGTCCGGCCGGATGGCTGACCGGGCCGTATCTCCACCAGCTGAGCCTCAAGCCGCCCCCGGCCGACCGGCCCCGCCCGCAGTCCGCGGCCTGGCAGGCCTGGCCGCCTCCCTGGCCCAGCCGAATCTCCACCGGGCCGCCTTGGCCGCCGCCGGCCCATGCCACGGCCTGCTGCTCCCCCCGCGCGCCTGAGGCAGTTCGGCCGCCCAGTGCGCCATCTGCAGCGCTCGGTCGGTGGGCCGGTCCGACCGGGCAGGCCACCGGCCTCTCCGGTCCAGGCTCCGGTCGGCCGGCCTGCTGGCCGGCTGGGCTGTCTTTTTTGGGCGTTTTTCCTGCGATTTGCACACAGTTTTTTCCCCAACGGTTATTTTTCTCCTTGGACTATAAATAGCCCTTCTTCCACCTTGAGCAATTGCTTCTTCCCCTTTTCTCTCACCTCCATTGTTGCATTTGAAGAAGTTGCTCTCTCCCTTGATTCCTCCAACCATTCTTGCTCATATTTGAGGATTTGAGAGAGGAGATCTAGATCTACACTTCCACCAAACCATTTCTTCTCTAAGTGAGGGAATCTCTTGGGATCTAGATCTTGGAGTCTTTGGTTGACTTTCCCCTTGTTCTTCCTCTCCAATCTCATCCTAGCATTCGTTGCTTTGGTGGGATTTGAGTGTGAAGGACTTGAACACCTCCGGTGTTCTTGCTTTGCATCATTGCATAGTGTTGAGCTCTCCACCACGATTTGTTCGAGTGAGAGACCGTGAGCTTGTTACTCTTGGAGGGTGACCTCCTAGTTGGCTTGGTGATTGGTGCTCCGGTGATCTCTTCAAGAAGATTGTGAAGAGGCCCGGGCTTCTCCTTCGTGGAGCTTGTGAAGTGGTTGTGGAGCTTGCCATCTCCAGAGCGGAGGAAAAGCTAACCATAAGGAAAGGGCCATTATCCTTCGTGGGTGTGGTTCGGAGAATAGGGTGAGCCTTCGTGGCGCGGGGAATCCTTCGTGGGACCTCCACTCCTCCAAACGTGACGTACCTTGTTGCAAAGCAAGGGAACACGGGAATACATCCTCGTCTCCGCGTGCCTCGGTTATTTCTATACCCGAGCTCTCTTTCCTTGTGATAGCCATCGTGCTTGAAGTATATATATATATCTTGCTATCACTTGTGCTACATATATCTTGTGCCTATCTTGCTTAGCTCTAGTTGCTATTGTTACACTTAGTTGAGCTTAGCATATTTAGGGTTTGTGCTTGTAAACTAAACGATAGTTTAATTCCGCATTCTTACAAGACAAAATCCGCAAGAGTTTGTAATTGCCTATTCACCCCCCTCTAGGCGACATCTCGATCTTTCAATTGGTATCAGAGCAAGGTCTCTCCTTGTTTAAGGCTTCACCGCCTTGAGAGTAAAGATGTCGGCTAGTAACTTAGTGCACAATGACACAATTATCTTTGTTGGCACAAATTATCTTTTGTGGCGAAATTGCTTGCTTTGCAAACTTCGGACCTTGTGTCCAAACATTGAGCAATTTCTAGATGTAGGTTTTCTCCTCCGATGGACCCTCAAAATCTATCTTTAGAGGATGAGAAAAACTTACATCTTGAAGCTCAAGTATCTAATGAGCTTGTATTCTCTTTGAGACCAGACTTTCATAGGTTCTTGATAAAAATAAAGCGAAAATCGTCTCATGAGATGTGGATCAAGCTCAAGGAAATGTTTGGTGGATCCACTTCTAAATTGGTCGGTGGTGACTCCGAGGAGCTCTCTTCCCCTTCACATCATGAAGAGCTCCAAGTTGCTTCCACCTCCGGCCATGATGAGTTCTCATCTTCTTCCACTTCACCAACGTGTAGAAAGACACGAGGTAATGATATGGTAAGTGGTGAGGAAAATTGCAATGATGATATTGTGCTCAATAGTGATAATTCTTCATCTATATCCCATTGCATTGTTTCTTCTTTGGACTTGAACACATATAGCACTAAAAACAATCTACATGCTTGTGTTGATAGTCCTTGCATATCATGTGTGAATTGCTTGCATAAATCCCATGATGATATGCTTACTTTGTCTTCTTGCCATGAACAAAATGCTTCTATTTCCTCTAGTTGCTTGTTGTCTAACAATGTAGAGGAAATTGAACAATATATAAGGCATAAGACTCTCATGAATGAAGATTCCGAAACATCTTCATCGTCATCCTCCGGTATGCACATGTGCCTTATGGCAAAGGGACCAAAGGTAACTCCTACCTTGAATCCCAACACATCTTCTAATGATGAGAGTGATGATGATGAACAAGAAGAAGTTGCTAGGCTTAAGGAACTCTTTAATGTTAGATGCACTCTTCGTGGTAATGCTCTTGTCAAATTCGATTACTTGATGGACACACTCAAAGAAAAAAATGAGTCCATTGAGGAGTTGGAATCTCATATTGAAAATGAGCAACGGAGATTCAATCTCCTTAGACAAGAGCTGAAAGACGAAAGGTGCATAACTCATGGTCTTAAGCAAGAAATGGAATCTTATGTGCATGAAAATGAGAAAACTATTATTGATGCTTGTGCTACTAACTCTAATTCTTGTGAAGCATCTATCTTAAAGGAGAATGTTGAGTTGAGGGCTCAACTTGAGTTGCTAACTAGCAATTATAGGGAATTGGAAGAAAGTCATAAAAAGCTCTCGGGCTCTCATGATGACCTTCTAATTTCCTATGATGGGCTAAAGTTAGCTCATGAGGCTAGCATCACTAAGGTAACATCTTGTGAGCCTCATGTGGACATTAGCACAATCTTTACTACAAATGCTATATTGCCATGTGCTAGTCCTTGTAATCCATCTAGTCAAACTAGTGATACACCTTGTGTTGGATTACTTGCCTTGCCTTGTTGCTCTAACAATGAAGCTTCTACTTCCTCTAGTACTTGTATTTCTACTAACCATGTAGAGGAAATAAAAGAGCTCGAGGCCCAAGTCCTTTCTTTGAAGAAAAACTTGGAAAAGCGTCATGAAGGGAAATCCGCACTTGACAAGATGCTAAGTGTGCAACAATCTCCCAATGACAAGAGTGGACTTGGATTCAACTCCAATAACAAGAACAAGTCCAAGAGCAAGAGCAACAAGAAGAAGGGCCAAGACAAAGTCAAGGATCCGGCCAAGTTGGTTTGCTTCAAGTGCAAGGTTGAAGGGCATCATGTTAGATCATGCCCATTGAAGAAGAAGAAGCACTTGAGTGAGAAACAACAAGGGAAACGGCCACAAGGTCAAGGTCAAGCTCATGCTCGACCTCAAGTTGAAGATAGGCCACTTCCCAAGAAGAATCAAGATATTGTTCCCCAAGAGAAGAAATCAATAAAGAAGAGAAAGGGGAACACTTGCTACTTATGCCGTGAGAAGGGGCACTTTGCTTCTTCTTGCTTAGGTGGTACCTTATCTAACCCTATAATTGTTGATGATGATTATTCTCTAGGGAAGGATAAGAATGGCAATGTGTTTGCCAAGTTTGTTGGAACTCAAAGTGGTTTCAAGAAAAGAACCATTTGGGTTGCCAAGCCTATTGTGACTAACCTCTTAGGACCCAACTTGGTTGGGGACCAACAAGCTCAAATTTGATCAATAGGTGTATTTGGAGGGCATTGGAGATTTGGCTACTTCATGAAGAATTAAGGGATCTTCATATATTAAACTTTGACCAAGCCAAGTCATATGGACCATCATCTATATCTTATATCCAATGTTCCTCCTTGCGGTAACTTATACTTCAACTCTTCATGTGTATTGTAAGTTACTTGCCCCCTTTTGCATGTTTGGTTTTGTACCAAATGTGTGTATGTATGTGTTGTGTCTTACTTACCTATGTTGTGTATTCAAGTATGTTTGTTTGACTCATCATATACTTGTGTATTATTTTGAGCCTAATGCATCTTGATGATATTTTATTTGGCTCTCTTTAAGTGATTAATGGAACATCCCATTTTGGGGGAGTGATATGCTTTGTGCATCTCTCTTTCTTTAAAATGTGTGTACATGGGTACCACCACTTAGTATTGATATTGCAAGATTATCTAGTCACTATGTGGTGTGCCATACTCATGAGAAATTCAAATTCTAAATATCCATTAATCATCTCTAGTTGAATTTTAGTTGCCTCTTATTTAGAAGAAATGACTTATCACATTATGGGGGAGTAATATGTTTTGTACATATCACAAGCCTAGAAAATGTGAACATACGAGGTTATGCCACTTAGAGTTGATGCTCTTAATTATCTTGTTCCTAGGTGGCATGTTTGCTCAAACAAGCTCCACTTGTAGTAAAAAGATTTTATTGCTCATCTTTTGGTTCTTGTTTGAATAAGAAATTCTTGGTGCGGTTTTTTCCTCAAGTACATATCTCTATATCTTATTTGGGACACCGTTTGCTTCAAGTTATTCTAATCATTGCCGTGCGTGATTGTGTGACTAGTTGAAGTTATCAAGAATCTTCATCCATGCATAGTGCTTAATTCTATCTTATCCTATGCCTTTTATTGTGAAGTTGATCCTTACTATCATTGTAAATTCACCACCGAAAATTATTTCCAATATACTCATTGTCCGTGACAATTGATAACCTTGTATGTGGTTGAATTCATGGATCATCTTCACCTTGGATTGCTTCTTATTTACTTATTTTATTTCCAAGAAATCTTTGTTGCTCCCATTTGTCTTCCTTGTCCCTTTGAAAAATCTTTTGATAAATTCTCTTAATTCATATCAAGTGTTTGTTTTGGAAGACAAACCTTTTCCTTACGGTACATTGTGCCATTGTGAAAAGTGTAGAGGGTTTGGTTTATTTGTTTGAACCTTGCTCTCTTTGGGAGTTTTGCTATCTCATTCCTTCTTCTATGCTTTATTTGTTGAATGAGATAAATCTTTGAGCATGTTTGCTTTATTTCATCCTTTATGCTCAATGGTCTCTTCTTAGTTCACTTGTTGAACTTTGTTGAACAAATCATTTGTGATTTGCTTCTTAGATATAATTTGGACAACAAATTTGTTTTGTGACACCTCTATGCCTTATTGAATTCTTTTGGTGTTTTGTCCAAAGTATATCTTTCTTGGATCTTTAAAAGTTTTTGTGCATGCTTATATGTAATTTGTTTATACTTGTAGCATGCTTGCTTTCTTTTGATCCATTATGTATGATATACTCCATCAAATCCTAAATGGCTAAGATGTGCATGAAATTCAAATTTCATCTAAATATGCACATGTTTATATGGAGTGTGTCCTATATATTGTGGTTAGACTAACCATGTTGGACCCAATAAGTTTGGGGACCAAGATGTACTTGAATGATGTTTTAGGTATATTGGAGATGCAATGGAGGCTTGTCTCATCTATAAGGAAGGTGTTGTCACCATATGAGATTTGGAGTCAAGCTAGGATGATCGATGAACTCTTATCTACTACATCAAGCCATTGCTATCTCGGTAACAAGTATCTTATTCATGCATTCTCATATAGCATCCAACCTCTTGTAGGTTGTATCTTGGCATGAAATTATTTATTTCGAAAATATTGCGGTTCTTGAAAAACCCTTTTATAATAAAACTTCTTATTGAACATTTGAGTAATTTGAGAAGATGCATATGATAGGTTATATATATATATATATATCATATTTTATGATTCACCTATCACAAATATGCCCTCTAGCAATTTATTGCATATCAATTCCTCAAAGAGCTCTTGTGTGCAATATTGATGAATTTGTGAAATAAATCCATATTTATGATACTTGTTGCCTTTCTCAAAACATTCCAACTAGCTCTACTTCCCTTATTGTTGGTTGTGATGTTTTTGAGATTTTCTTAGTTGAAGCTCATTCATATACCACTAGTGAAAATTGGAGCCATAGGCTATATATGCTTTTTAAGCAAATATCCTTTGGTATATTTTATGACTTCATTTTGGATATCTAGTCTTATTTATTTTGTTAACCTCTTGTGTGTGCATGTTTCTTTATGGATCATTTTGTCCACTTTAGAAACTTATATACACAAGAGCGTTAATCCATCACCTTGATATCCTTGTTCTTTGCCAACCATCTTCTTATCCTTTTGATTTTAGTGTTATTGGTAAAGAAGATTTATGAGTGCTTGGTTTATTTGTTTTTCTTCATGCACTCATATCTCGTAATTATTGGACTCAAGTTGTTCTTGATAAGCATATTCTCTTTATCTTAGTTGTGTTCTAAATGATGTATAGGGAGTGAGGATTCCATGTTTGTGCATATTGTATTCAAATGCAAACATTATAAATTATGCACGAACCTTGGGGAGCTTTCTTATTTTATTTAGAGCACTATATTTCTCTTATCATGATATCTTTGTTTGTCCAATTGGATCTTTGATTGCTTGCTTTATTTGTTGAAGCTCACCTCACCATGTTATCTTTATGCAATCTTTGATCCTCAATATAGTTTGATTTCCTTCAAGTATTCATCATTGGATATGTGCACTTGATTCCACTCAAATTATGAGAAGTGCACACTTTGGGGAGGAACTCACATTATATTGGCCTTCTAAATTTTTCACCCATTTTGACAATCGATGCCAATGGGGGAGAAGTTTAGAGGGTTTAAGGGAATGGTTTTATACTTAAGCTTGGTTTGTGCTTAAGTGTTTTGCCTCTCATGCATTCCATATTTATATGTCTTGCATGGTTGTATATATATAGTGGAAACTATCCCAAAGGTTAATCTTGACAATATATGCAATGAATTCATGTTCATCACACGTGCATACATTGTGGGGGAGTTTTTTCTATATATATTGGTTCTACTCACATCCATTGCATTTGTTGTAGTTGTGTGAGTAGAGCCGGTTTTGATATGGACTAGTTGCTTTGTGTTACTTGACCATATCAAATACAACCTCTTGTATACAACTTATTCTCGGATAAGTTGCGTACTTGTCACTAATATTCATTATATAAACCCTCTTATTGTGGTTGTCATCAATTACCAAAATGGGGGAGATTGTAAGGGTACATTGCCCCTATGTGTGGTTTTGGTAATTAATGACAACCCCTATGGACTAATGTTTTCATTGAGTTTATATGAAGGAATATTCCATAGGTACTACTTGCTCTCCATGTGTTGGATTCAAGTATGGATGCCATGAAGATAAAGGTATACCTTGTGTATTGGCATCAAGATCATCGGTATGAAGATATATATATGTGATATGATCAATAAGAAGAAATGAAGATGGAGTTCTTATGTGGAACTCAATATTAGCCATGCTCTATCTTATGTGAGTATGTGAAGATACAAGGTTGAGTTGGGCAAGTTCAAGATGAGCGTCTCAAGTGAATCACATACTTGAAGCTTGCCGTCCATTTGATGATAATGGACTTGTGAAGATGTGCATCAATGGAGCTTTCCCATCATAGTGTATGGGGGAGCATTTGTGAGTCTTCACGAAGCAACTTTGGTCAAGAGAGGTATTCCGGCTTGAGTGAAGCTTGAAGAGTTATCATCAAGATCAAGCGGGATGCGCAAGGCAGAGGTATGGCCTTGCTAGGTTTTCCTTTTACCGGTCTCAAGGTGGATGTTGGGAGACCGGATTATAGGATAGATAGCCGCACTATTAAGAGGGGCTTTCGGTTGAGTAACTTGATCACATCGTCTTAGGGAGCTCAACCCTTTGCATACTTTGCATATCCTTATTGCTTCTTGGTGTTTCTCTATGTGAGGTTCTTGAGCTTGTTGCTAGCTTTACAACAAGCCCAAGTTCATCGAAAACGGAGTTCGCATGCATCTTCTATTGCGTTTTCGAGGTTGGGTGATTTTACCGGTTATTCATGATATAAGGTTCTACCCTTTTATATCCATGATAAAATCCCCTCCTACAATTTCTTGAGTTTGCACTTTCTATTGGATGGCATTTGTTATTATCTTTCCAACGGAATTTGTTTCATGTCAATCGGAGTTCGGGAGCAATAGTTATTAAAGAAAAGGGAAAAAGAATAAAGAGGAAAAAGAAGAGGGGCAGCCGGTTGGCGGCTGGTCCACCGGGCCACACGCTGGCCCACCCGGGGCAGCCGGTTCGCGACCGGCCAACCGGCCCAGGCGCCGGCCAGCCCAGGAGCATCTCCGGTCCGGCCGGATGGCTGACCGGGCCGCATCTCCACCAGCTGGGCCTCAAGCCGCCCCCGGCCGACCGGCCCCGCCCGCAGTCCGCGGCCTGGCAGGCCTGGCCGCCTCCCTGGCCCAGCCGAATCTCCACCGGGCCGCCTTGGCCGCCGCCGGCCCATGCCACGGCCTGCTGCTCCCCCCGCGCGCCTGAGGCAGTTTGGCCGCCCAGTGCGCCATCTGCAGCGCCCGGTCGGTGGGCCGGTCCGACCGGGCAGGCCACCGGCCTCTCCGGCCCAGGCTCCGGTCGGCCGGCCTGCTGGCCGGCTGGGCTGTCTTTTTTGGGCGTTTTTCCTGCGATTTGCACACAGTTTTTTCCCCAACGGTTATTTTTCTCCTTGGACTATAAATAGCCCTTCTTCCACCTTGAGCAATTGCTTCTTCCCCTTTTCTCTCACCTCCATTGTTGCATTTGAAGAAGTTGCTCTCTCCCTTGATTCCTCCAACCATTCTTGCTCATATTTGAGGCTTTGAGAGAGGAGATCTAGATCTACACTTCCACCAAACCATTTCTTCTCTAAGTGAGGGAATCTCTTGGGATCTAGATCTTGGAGTCTTTGGTTGACTTTCCCCTTGTTCTTCCTCTCCAATCTCATCCTAGCATTCGTTGCTTTGGTGGGATTTGAGTGTGAAGGACTTGAACACCTCCGGTGTTCTTGCTTTGCATCATTGCATAGTGTTGAGCTCTCCACCACGATTTGTTCGAGTGAGAGACCGTGAGCTTGTTACTCTTGGAGGGTGACCTCCTAGTTGGCTTGGTGATTGGTGCTCCGGTGATCTCTTCAAGAAGATTGTGAAGAGGCCCGGGCTTCTCCTTCGTGGAGCTTGTGAAGTGGTTGTGGATCTTGCCATCTCCGGAGCGGAGGAAAAGCTAACCATAAGGAAAGGGCCATTATCCTTCGTGGGTGTGGTTCGGAGAATAGGGTGAGCCTTCGTGGCGCGGGAATCCTTCGTGGGACCTCCACTCCTCCAAACGTGACGTACCTTGTTGCAAAGCAAGGGAACACGGGAATACATCCTCGTCTCCGCGTGCCTCGGTTATTTCTATACCCGAGCTCTCTTTCCTTGTGATAGCCATCGTGCTTGAAGTATATATATATATCTTGCTATCACTTGTGCTACATATATCTTGTGCCTATCTTGCTTAGCTCTAGTTGCTATTGTTACACTTAGTTGAGCTTAGCATATTTAGGGTTTGTGCTTGTAAACTAAACGATAGTTTAATTCCGCATTCTTACAAGACAAAATCCGCAAGAGTTTGTAATTGCCTATTCACCCCCTCTAGGCGACATCTCGATCTTTCGAGTTACCTACGAGAGAACCCTGCCCAAATTCGTGACGACGAAGAAATCTGTTTCACGCGAGTAATCCAAATCTAGTATTGACTTTACTATCAAAGACTTTACTTGGCACAACAATGCAATAAAATAAAGATAAGGAGAGGTTGCTACAGTAGTAACAACTTCCAAGACTCAAATATAAAACAAAATTGCTGTAGTAAAATAAAAACATGGGTTATCTCCCAAGAAGTGCTTTCTTTATAGCCATTAAGATGGGCTCAGCAGTTTTAATGATGCACTCCCAAGAAATAAGAGTTGAAGCAAAAGAGGGCATCAAGAAGCAAATTCAAAACAAATTTAAGCCTAACCCACTTCCTATGAAAAGGAATCTTGTAAATAAACAAGTCATGTAGGCATAATGCAACAAGCATAGAAAAGTAACACAAGCGCAACTTCAAGATTCTCAACATAAAGAGGGGAAACTTAATATTATTAAGATGCATATAACCATGTTTCCCTCTCTCATAATAACTTTCAGTGGCATCATGAACAAACTCAACAATATAACTATCACATAAAGCATTCTTATTCACATGCATAAAAGTATCATTACTCTCCACATAAGCATAATCAATTTTATTAGTAATAGTGGGAGCAAATTCAACAAAGTAGCTATCATTATTATTCTCTTCATCAAATATAGGAGGCATAGTATAATCATAATAAACTTTATCCTCCATAGTAGGTGGCACCAAAAGACCACTATCATTATAATCATCATAAATAGGAGGCAAAGTATCATCAAATTTTTTTTTCTCCTCAATGCTTGGGGGACTAAAAATATCATGCTCATCAAAACCAGCTTCCCCAAGCTTAGAACTTTCTGTATCATTATCAACAATGGTGTTCAAAGCGTTCATACTAATATCATTGCTACTAGCATGCAAATAAGGTTCCATAGGTTTTTTAATTTTCGCATCAAACAATCCATGTCTTAACTCAGGAAATAGAATAAAAAGCTCACTGTTGTCCATTATGCCTTACTAGTGTTTAACAAGAAACAAAAAGATGCAATTGCAGGTTCTAAAGGAAATAGCTTCGAGCACTCACACACCGGCAATAGTGCTAGGAAATAGCTTAGTAGTCGGAGGATGTGAATACCTTTTACCTTACCTCCCCGACAACGGCGCTAGAAAATAGCTTGATGTCTACGCACGCTTCTATTCCTGTAGACAGTGTTGGGCCTCCAAGAGCAGAGGTTTGTAGAACAGCAGCAAGTTTCCCTTAAGTGAATCACCCAAGGTTTATCGAACTCAGGGAGGAAGAGGTCAAAGATATCCCTCTCAAGCAACCCCGCAATTACGATACAAGAAGTCTCTTGTGTCCCCAACACACCTAATACACTTGTCAGATGTATATGTGCACTAGTTCGGCGAAGAGATAGTGAAATACAAGTGGTATGAATGAATATGAGCGAGTAGTAACGGCGCCAGTAAAATAGCTTGCTGGCGTGCGCTTGATGGTAGTAATATTGCAGGAAGTAAAGATGCAAGTAAAACAAGAAATAAGCGATGATTGCAGTATTTGGAAACAAGGCCTAGGGATCATACTTTCACTAGTGGACACTCTCAACATTGATCACATAATAAAACCACTCTACACTCTCTTGTTGGATGATGAACACCACTAATTGTGTAGGGCTACAAGAGCACCTCAATGCCGGAGTTAACAAGCTCCACAACATTCGATGTTCATATTTAAATAATCTTAGAGTGCATGATAGACTAACGCAATTATACCGAGTACTAACATAGCATGCACACTGTCACCATCAAGCTATGAAAGGGGGAATAGATCACATCAGTTCTATCATAGTAATAGTTAACTTCATAATCTACAAGAGATCACAATCATAAACTACACCAAGTACTACATGATGCACACACTGTCACCATTACATCATGGAGGAGGAATAGACTACTTTAATAACATCACTAGAGTAGCACATAGATTAATAGTGATATAAAGCACATTGCAATCATAACGGAATATAAATAAGCACTTCACTATGCGATTCTGAATTACTCTTTGGCAAGATAACGAACACTAATTCATCATGTAGGCAAACCTTAAAGATGTATTCCCAAGTACTAATAAACACCCCACGTTGTCACCGTGAGCATTCATAGGAGGTACTAACACACCACAATTTCATAGAGACATCCAACTCAAATCATAACTCGGTGAATAAGTATTCCGTGAAATATAGCCTAAGAGACCCACACGGTGCACACACTCGTCACCTTTACACACGTGGGACAAGGAGTCTCCGGAGATCACATAAGTAAAATCCACTTGAATAGCATAACGACATCTAGATTACAAGCTCATCATATGGATCTCAATCATGTAAGGCAGCTCATGAGATCATTGTATTGAAGTACATGGAGAGAGAGATTAACCACATAGCTACCGGTACAGCCCTTAGCCTCGGGGGAGAACTACTCCCTCCTCATGGGAGACAGCAGCGTCGATGGAGATGGCGGTGGTGTCGATGGAGATGCCTTCCGGGGGTGATACGTCTCCGACGTATCGATAATTTCTTATGTTCTATGCCATATTATTGATGATACCTACATGTTTTATGCACACTTTATGTCATATTCGTGCATTTTCTGGAACTAACCTATTAACAAGATGCCGAAGTGCCGGTTCCGTTTTCTGCTGTTTTTGGTTTCAGAAATCCTAGTAACGAAATATTCTCGGAATTGGACGAAACGAAGACCCGGGGCCCTATTTTTCCACGGAGCTTCCGAAGACCGAAGAACACACGAAGTGGGGCCACGAGGTGGCCGGACTATAGGGCGGCGCGGCCCAAGCCCCGGCCGCGCCGACCTATAGTGTGGGCCCCTCGTGACGCCCCTTGACCTGCCCTTCCGCCTACTTAAAGCCTCCGTCGCGAAACCCCGAGGCGAAAAACCACGATACGGAAAACCTTACCGAGACGCCGTCGCCGCCGATCCCATCTCGGGGATTCGGAGATCTCCTCCGGCACCCCGCCGGAGAGGGGATTCATCTCCCGGAGGACTCTACACCGCCATGGTCGCCTCCGGAGTGATGAGTGAGTAGTTCACCCCCGGACTATGGGTCCATAGCAGTAGCTAGATGGTTGTCTTCTCCTCATTGTGCTTCATTGTTGGATCTTGTGAGCTGCCTAACATGATCAAGATCATCTATCTGTAATTCTATATGTTGTGTTTGTCGGGATCCGATGGATAGAGAATACCATGTCATGTTAATTATCAAGTTATTATACATGTGTTGTTTATGATCTTGCATGCTCTCCGTTTCTAGTAGAGGCTCTGGCCAAGTTTTTACTTTTAACTCCAAGAGGGAGTACTTATGCTCGATAGTGGGTTCATGCCTCGCATTGACACCTGGGACAAGTGACGTGAAAGTTCTAAGGTTGTGTTGTGCTGTTGCCACTAGGGATAAAACATTGGCGCTATGTCCGAGGATGTAGTTGTTGATTACATTAGGCACCATACTTAATGCAATTGTCTGTTGTTTAGCAACTTAATACTGGAGGGGGTTCGGATGATAACCTGAAGGTGGACTTTTTAGGCATAGATGCAGCTTGGATGGCGGTCTATGTACTTTGTCGTAATGCCCAATTAAATCTCACTATACTTATCATGTCATGTATGTGCATTGTTATGCCCTCTCTATTTGTCAATTGCCCGACTGTAATTTGTTCACCCAACATGCTTTTATCTTATGGGAGAGACACCTCTAGTGAACTGTGGACCCCGGTCCATTCTTTAATACTCGAAATACAAATCTGTCTGCAATACTTGTTTTTACTGTTTTCTCTCGCCAATCATCTTCCACACAATACGGTTAATCCTTTGTTACAGTGAGCCGGTGAGATTGACAACCTCACTGTTTCGTTGGGGCAAAGTACTTTGGTTGTGTTGTGCAGGTTCCACGTTGGCGCCGGAATCCCTGGTGTTGCGCCGCACTACATCCCGCCGCCATCAACCTTCAACGTGCTTCTTGGCTCCTCCTGGTTCGATAAACCTTGGTTTCTTTCTGAGGGAAAACTTGCTGCTGTGCGCATCATACCTTCCTCTTGGGGTTGCCCAACGAACGTGTGAAATACACGCCATCAGGGGGCACTTCCCCGTCCCGGCGGCGTGCCGGAACAGAGACTTCTGTCCCCCAGATCTTGGCTTCGCGATGGCGGCGGCTCTGGAAGGTTTCTCGTACCGTGGCTTTTTCGTATCGAAGATTTAGGTCAGGGACCTTCTTATATGCGAAGAGGTGGAGTCGGAAGGGCTGCGGTGGCTCCACACAATAGGGGGGCGCGCCCCCCTTGGGCCGCGCCGCCACCCTGTGTGGTGGGCCTGTGGCTCTCCTCCGGTCCTTCTCGGGTGTTCTGGAAGCTTCGTGGAATTATAAGATGCTGGGCGTTGATTTCGTCCAATTCTGAGAATATTTCCTTACTAGGATTTCTGAAACCAAAACAGCAGAAAACAGGAACTGGCACTTCGGCATCTCGTCAATAGGTTAGTTCCGGAAGACGCATAATAATGACATATAATGTGTATAAAACATGTGAGTATCATCATAAAAGTAGCATGGAACATAAGAAATTATAGATACATTTGAGACGTATCACCCCTCTCTCTAGCATCTACAATACCTTGAGAGTCGCCTGTGTGCGGCCGGGCCGATCTAGGTCCAGGGCCATCTCGCCGGAGTAGCCGGCCGGAGTAGGTCTCGGAGAGGCGCCAGAGTAGCTAGGGTTAGGTATAGGTTTAGGTTTAGTCTTGTTGCTGCTTTTACCCATGTGGAGATTGGCGTTATGCCATTAGAGGTTCGACCACGGTGAAGCTGGAGCGGCTCCTGGTGGTCTGTGGTGGCGTGGCTGCTGGCTGCGGTGCTCCTATGGAAGGAGCCGGAGGCGGACAACGGCGGCGCAACGACGACCTCTACAATAAATCTCGCGTGCTCTTCATCAGATCTGGGCAACTTCGTCCTGCTTCCCCCTCTCTCTGGTCATTGAGGCGGTGGAGATTGGGAGGGGATTCCGGTCAACATCGCTGTTGTCGGATCTGCTGAAGGGATTCTTGGAGCTGTTCTTCCCTGCGCGCATCACGCGGTGACCAAGCTCGTCACCACGATCCTCGGCCAAGATGGTGGCCCGTGTTCCTCTACCTCCATGGCGGAGGCACTGATGGTTGGCTGCTGGAGCTCGACGCCACTGGAGTGTCAAGTGGTTCATCCCCGACACTCTAGTGGTAGCCAGGGGCTTGATCTTCTCGCCGGACAAGAGCGTTCGAGCTCTCCGCGCTCGGGACTCGGCGGAGACGCCTGGAGTTCGCCGACGGTGGGTGGCAGAGATGTCCTTGGACTTGATTGTTTTTTCTATCTTTTAGTCAGGGTGTTTTCTGTAAAGTGGAAGGCCTCTTGTTTAAATTTTAGGTTTCTTAGGGCAATAGATTTAAAGGGGCCTTTCTGTAAAATGTACCTACCACGTGGTTTTATATAAGAACTCCACCGGGGTCTTCTAACCCCACTTCTATGCAAAAAAAAGAGAGAGAGGATCATCATCTTCGAGCATGTGATTAAAGTGTGCACGTCCGCTAGGATACGTGTATTTCTAATAATGTTCATGTTGCTGTATTTTTTGTGATAAAATATGTACTCGAGCAGTGAGTGGGTCACTTGGACATGAATTTCTCATATTGGCAATGAAAAGTGTTTATTCCCGTAGACCTTGCGTCTCTCATAGTCTCATGTGATGAATAAGTTATATATTTCATTCGTACGAGCTGAAAGACACAGATGTTTATCATCCATTTAGAACCAATAGGTATGTACACCGTACCAGGTACAATTGTTGTACTCCCTACATACCGGTTTACATGGGTATTATGCATTTCGAGAAAAAACTCTGACTACTAATTTAATCAACAAAATATCACAAAAAATATATTATTGGAAACTTATTTTGAGTATGAATTCATCGGTATAATTTTTGTGGCATATATCTCATACTTTGTTATTCAAATTAGTAGTCAATTTTTTTTCCGAAATGCGTAATACACCTGCAAAGCGGTATGGTGGAAGTATTCTAGTTATGTTCATCATTAAAAAAGAGTGTTGCTGGCCGTATTACTATTTATGTACTTATTAGTACATTATGTTATCTCACATTTCTAAACCCGTGTTTATTTTCTTTTGAATAACTTGAAACCTAATATCCCTTCATCATTTAGTTCACAACATATGCGGGACACTATATTTCTAAGTTGAGTGAGTCTGTGAGTGTACGAATTCCCACACACGATTCAAGATACAACAATTTTTGAGTAGTAAAGTAATCTAAAAAATTTATACATAATTTTATTTAGTTTGATAATTTATGAAAGGTATAATGGCAGTTAGTTCACAAAGTTGAGTGAGTGCACGAATTCCCACACCCAATTCAAGATCCAACAATTTTGAGTAGTAACACAATCTAGAAAAGTTATACATAATTTTCGTTAGTTTGATACTTTTATAACAGGTATAATGACATGTTTTCTTTTTGAAATAGGGAGCTACCCTAGTCTCTGCATCGAAAGCATAAGACCTCCTTTATTTATTTATTTAACAAAGATTGACCAAGATCCTTACAACAAACATACAACCTAAATCCGCCAACACAAAGTGACAAATCAGCACCTACTAGCACAACCATAGAGTAAAAACGAAGCCTTGTGCCCTTGCCACGATCATGGCATGCTTCCTAGAGATGGCGCCTTCTGCCCGGAAGTCGCCACCACCCACTTCAGTGAACCAACCATCAGATTGTAGATCGAAGTGGAGACCCTCGATAGACACACCACATCGCCAGACAATGCCTTCACTCCGCACGTGGTCATCAACATGCGGCCAATACCGAGACCCCGCTGCGCCGCACTGCCAAGACTCGCCGTCGTCGATGCGAAGATGCAACACCGTTCAACCGCTACCGAAGACATCCAATAAGTTCAATATTGTGAAGGCTCAATTTTTTTTTTTTTTATGATGTGCAACTTGACCGATTTGCAGATAACTGTTTCCCTTGCGATTTAGAAGTAGGGAACTTTATCACTTAAGTAATACTACCATTTGTTGTGTTTTTTTATCACAGAATCATAACCTAGATTTTTTCTTCTTTAGAAAATACCAACAGTTTTGGGGTAAATGGTCTGCAATGACCACATAAATTCTACTCCAGTACTCCGTATGTATGTGAACTGTGAACGTGACTGGAGTACATCGAAACGAGAACAATACTTTCCGTCGCCCATTTCCCCCAAACACGCGGACCAAGGAACCACCCCTAAACCTCCCCCCTCCTCGCCGCCGGCGCCGACATGGCCGTCCACCACCTCCTCCGCCGCGGGATCTCTGGCGGATCTCCCCTCCACCCTCTCCGCGGCCTCTTCCTCGTATCGCAGGTACCGACAGCTCTCGCCCTTGCCCGTTAACCACACCTACACGTCGATTCCTGATTCGCGTCCTCCCCTTCTTTGGCCCCCCGTCGAAGGAGCTCGGGCGGCGTCCGGCGAGCTCGGCTGCGGCTGGAGATGCGACGGCTGAGCTGAAGAGCGCGCGGGAGGACGTCAAGCAGCTGCTCAAGGACAAGTCCTGTCATCCCATCCTGGTATCCTCTATGCGACCTTGTACTGTTATGGAAGAACAATTGCATCCTTACCAGAGTATTCGAGTTCGAGCAAAATAATGCTCGGATTGGGCTTTAATCAAGAAATTTGCATTTAGCAAAAGTTCATCATTGTTTAGTACTTGAGTTAGGGAACTAGAAATACACAATGGTTTGGTTTCTCCCCAAAAATAAAAACACAATGGTTTGATATATGCTTAGTTCACTGACTGGTTATAGTTTAGGCATGAGGATTTTGGTGAGAGGTTATTGTTTCTACGGGTGCATTATTCTGTAACATGTAATAGGCGCAAGTTCAATCAATTGCTTGGTCTTTGTTGTATGTGTGCGCTTCCTGGTCTTGCATTTTCTTTATACAGCATCAAAAGTGATGCGGCCTCCTGATGCCTCTGTGTGACTTGTTTGCTGAACTGCTCCTGGTTTCAGGTTCGGTTGGGCTGGCACGATTCTGGGACTTATGACAAGAACATTAGCGAGTGGCCCAAGTGTGGTGGAGCTAATGGTAGCTTGAGATTTGAAATTGAGTTAAAGCATGCGGCCAATGCTGGTAGTGCTTCTCTTCCACTAGTTTTCTTTTGCTTCATACGACGTGGGATGATATTTAGCCCAATTCTGCTGCAGGTCTTGTGAATGCTTTGAAGCTGATTCAGACCATCAAGGACAAATATGCAGGTGTTACTTATGCTGATCTGTTCCAGCTTGCCAGTGCTACAGCCATTGAGGTTCTTCATCGCACTTAAAACCTACCGATGATGATATTTCCAAGGTTTTTTTTCTTTATCAGCAACTATGTGGTTGATTTGATTTCCCGCTTTTCAGGAAGCTGGTGGCCCCAAAATCCCCATGATCTATGGAAGGGTTGATGTTTCGGCCCCTGAACAATGCCCACCAGAGGGAAGACTCCCTGGTTAGTTACTAGTATCCATAGCCCAGCTTACTCTATGTGCCAGTTTAACGCATATTTTCATTCTATATCTTCGTCTAGAGCTAGAACATTACAGTGCACCTTTTAGTTTCATATGATATGCATCTCTACATTATATAGGAACAAACATTTAGTGATGGAAGCAATTACTAATTATCTATAGCAACAACTTCTCACTGATGGAAGCAATGAATGATCATCTCGCAAACTTGAATGGTTGTCAGTTGATTGGTGCAGAAATTTCAGCTGACCCACTGATCAAAACATTAACAAACCATAGCTCATCAAATTTGTACCGTGTTGTTCCCTACTTCCTCATGCTACTATTCTCTTGTAGATTCTTAACAAGGTTAGCATATTAGTTTACTGAACTTTGATGAGAACAAGGCAATTTCATTAAACTTCATAATTCATGTGAAGGGAAATATATTTAACCAAAACATGGATGTATTGAAAATTAACTCATTACTTTATCTTCTTAATCAAAAATTAACTCAATACTCGATTCTCTTGTCTACCCTTTTTGATATGAATGTATGAGCTACCACATGTAATTCGACAGAATTATCTGATGGACATAATCTGCTGCCCCGCACCGACATGCCTCCTGAGGATATCCTGTATTTAAATATTTATTTATCTGCAAGATGTACTTAAGGGCGCCATAATAAACCTCTAAGAAAACATATTGATGCCACACTACACTAATATCAACAGTAGATCTGTAGATCACACACATAGCCCCGAATACTTTTCCTAGTAACTTTTCATGCTTTTCAACAACCATGATTCCTTGTATTTATAGTAGATATGCCCTTGTGATCCCTATGAGTGGTTGTTGGACTCCTTGTATTGCCTCCAAAATCAAGTTCTTGATTTGTCAAATGCTTACGAATGGAAAAGTATACATTCATGCATTTAGGGAATTTCCTTAGTGATTTTGAAGAGGAAAAAAAGGCTAAAGGCCCAGAAAGAGTTACGTGATCTATAAGTTATGAAATTACTGTCCCATGGTCTTTTGTCTGGTACTTTGGTCGAATCACAGGAGTGATGAATGTGCAAAAGTGAAAAATAGATTGTCCCAACTCCCAACTGCTCATGATGCAAAATGATATTGAAAAGTTGCATCGCCTATGCAACACTGTATTATGACCATGTGCTATCTTTTCCCATGAAGTTAAATTTATTCATAACCAACAACATTTCTTGTGTTTGATTTTTGTTTTTTCAATTCCACAAAATTTATGCTGATACTTGAAAATCAAAATATTGACCATAGTGAATACCTTTTTAATGCATGCTGAAGCTATACTATGTTTTTGCCACCCTTTCAGCTGCTGGCCCTCCTTCCCCTGCTGAACATTTACGGGAAGTATTCTACAGAATGGGTCTGAATGACAAGGTACTTTGAGACTGCTGTGTTATCACTCTAACTATTTCAACATAACCTAATGTGGATTTGCTTTTCTTATCTGCTCTGTGATCTGTAGGAAATTGTTGCACTGTCAGGAGCACACACACTTGGACGGTCAAGACCAGAGCGCAGTGGCTGGGGTAAACCAGAAACAAAATACACTGTAAGTAAATTACAGCTGTGGCTCATGTTGCCATGTTAAAGATACCTTATATGTTAAAATATTTCAGACTACAAGCTGAATGGCCCATCCACTAATTAGATTTAAGAATTTGGGCAACTTAGAAATGAAAAAACAGTACATCTATATTAAATATTAAATAGATTAGTAGATTAAATACTACATGCATCCTGCAAGAACAGAATTTCAGATTGCTACTTTATGCTGGGCGCTGACAAGACATTCAATTTCATTCCAGATAAATTATCAGTTCTATGATTCAAAAGAACAAAACATAAGACACACTTTTTTTCTTCTACACTAGAAGTGGTCTTTAGACATATTGCTGTGCATCCTCAATTGTGAATGAACTGTATAAAAACGAACTATATTCTTGTCACCATCATTAATTTTTCTACCATGAAGCTTCTCTGTAACAAAGGTGTAATTGTTGTACCAGCATGTACATCATTCTTATGACACTGAAGAATGTTGTGAACGGTATATCACTTTGGTTGCCTAATTTAATGCTGTACTTAACTTGCAGAAAAATGGACCTGGTGCACCTGGGGGGCAGTCTTGGACATCTCAGTGGCTCAAGTTTGATAACAGCTACTTCAAGGTGAGATGACTAATTTTCTGTATGCTATAGTAATGCGTGCAATTATCTTACAGTTAGCGTACAATTCAGGATGTGAAAGAGCGACGAGATGAGGACCTCCTCGTTCTTCCTACTGATGCTGTACTCTTTGAGGATCCAGCATTCAAGGTTTGTGAGCATTCTCCTATTGCAAAAAAAAAAAGAGAGAAAAGAACTGCACACCTGCAGCTGATTCTCTTAACTGAACTTTGTGTGGTGTCATGCTTGAAGATTTATGCTGAAAAGTATGCCGAGGATCAAGATACATTTTTCGAGGACTACGCGGAAGCTCATGCTAAACTGAGCAATCTTGGGTCTAAGTTTGATCCTCCAAAGGTAAATGGAATTAAGAGATGTATTCATGAGTGAGAAAAAAACATGTTTTAAGTCATGCTGACATTCTTATTATTGAAATGGTGCAGGGTGTATCACTTGACTAGCTGATATTAGCTGCTGATGAACTGCATTTTGGTGTGAAGAAGGCAAGGCACCGTTTGTTTCAACTATTTTTTGAAGTGTACGCTCGTAGAGCATGGTTGTGATTTACGACCGCTCCAACAGATCGGATCCACCAAGGCAGTGTTTTGAGTTGTGTGTTCCATTACTAGAAATAAAATCAGAACTGGACATTTATGGTACTTGCATGTTGTATGACACACATAAGGGCAATCAAATTACACAATATCAGGCAGTTCGCCTTTTTCTGATATGTTTGCAAGAGAATGGTGCCTAGCCCACTATAAGATATTTAACTTTTGTTCAACTTATTGAGCTGTCACTGATTTCTTGATATCATGCTACCCTGAAGAGATAAGCTCATTTTCCTCTTGGGAACCCCAGGATAGCCTGAATCATGGCTCCCAGCTTGCCCGCAAGCACACCCTTCATTATCTTGAGCTTTGCCGATGAGTACGGTGGGTACCTGGCCTTTGCCTCCCCACCGAACCCTCGGTGCAGGACCGCCTTCCCGTGGCTGAAAGCATCAAAGGTGAATCTCCCATGATAGGAGCCTGTGCCGCTCTCCCCAACACCTCCAAATGGCAGGTGAGGATTGGTGAGCTGCGACATGGCAAACCAAAATCAGAATTCACTTCCCTGTAAAAAGCTCATATGTTCCAAACGGTCTGAATTCATATGTTCCCTTACATGTACGCTGGTGTCGTTGAGGAGCATTCCTCCTGCAGAAATGGTATTCTCGAACTGCTTCTGGAGCTTGCTGTCCCTGGTGAAGAGGTAGGCTGCAAGTGGCTTAGTCATGGAGTTGATGAGACCAAAGCTCTCATGGATCTTATCAACCTGAAAAGGAATCAAAAAAGCAGTCGGCTGAGATGCACATAATGTATCACCAAACCCTGCATTCTACTTAATCTCCGCTCGGTAAGGAAAATGAGCTAAAGCATTGTGAATCCGAGAGGGTTAGCTCTGACCGTGATGATAGGAAGCAATGGCCCGAATATTTCCTCCTTCATCATAGCGGAGTCGAGTGGGACATCTAGGAAGATTGTGGGGGCGATCTTCCTGCGGTACGACAAAAATAACCGATTTATGAAGATCAGCCAAACACGTGGTGACATGAAACATGATGATGAGTTGCCAGAGTTGGTACTGTGAAGATTGAATCCACTCACAGCTTTTGTTCATCCCTCTGACCACCAAACACAATCTTGTCCGAGACCATCTCGTCGTCCATCAAGTCCAGGAGTCTGTTGAAATGGTTTGGGGTCACGACACGCGACAAATCCGCTGATAGCAACGGATCCTTCCCGTAGAACTTCTCCAAAACTTTCTTTAAAGCCTCGAGCTTTCAAATTACCATAAACTATAATCCAGATCTGGTGATCCTCGAAACTAAAAGGGGTTAAATGAAAAATTGTTGCTCGGATATCTATGTATGTACCAGCTTTGGGGCAAAAGACTCGGTGGTTATGATGAAATCAGGAGCAATGCAGGCCTGGCCATTGTTGCAACCCCACTTGCCCGCAGCTATCCTCTTTGCAGTAACCTTGGTAGAAACAAACAAAAAAAAGTTACAACACTATGAAAAATGTGAAACATCCAACAAAAGGTGGCTAGGCTAGATTTATTGTTTAGAGGAGTTTGGCAGTAACTCTGAGTTGGAAAAGGATCAAGATCAAAAGGTTCATACATGGAGATTGACGTTCGAATCGACGACCACGGGGCATTTCCCGCCAAGCTCCAAGACGACCGGCGTTAGATGCTTCACCGCTGCGGCCATCACGATGCGTCCTACTTTACTATTGCCTGCAATTTTCCATCGTAGCATAGGTTTGATGCAGTGAAACTAGATGGTCCTTGAGCTTCATCATCGGCGACCGGCAAGAACCCGTATGGATATGGATTGGCGCTGACCTGTATAGAAGATCTTGTCCCACTTATGCTCTAGGAGCGCAGTCGTCTCGGAGACGCCACCCTCGACGACCTTGATGCAGGCGCTGTCGACGTATCGTGGCAGGAGCTCAGCGAGCAGCGATGACGTAGCCGGCGCGACCTCGGACGGCTTCAGCACGACGGCGTTGCCTGCCGCGATCGCACCGATGACGGGGTCCAGGGACAACACTGAAACGATCGAGTAGACATGCATCAGTGCGATTACACACCGTGCTCTGTGAAGAGGATTCATTTGGAACAAAATTGGACTGGATCTCCAGCTTTCTTTTGAAAAGTTTTTGACAGCTAATGGGCATTCGATTATCGTTGAAGCTTTTTATTGAGGGGAAAAAACTTAAAAAAAAAAACAGAGAGGTCATGATAAGATTCCAAAAATTTACATGTACAGCCTGGTCTCTCTATGATATAAAACAGATGTGCCGTACTTATTGGTTGAACGATTCCGGGTGCAAACTATTACATTTCTAGAGCGCGAAAGATGCATGACACAGATACATGTAATGCACGACAGATATCCCGAAAGATACATGTCATCGAAGAAAAATAAATGAAGCTGCATTTCATTGATTGCTTTGTGCCCTTCAACTAACTATACTATATCTCAAAGAGATTTTGATTGGTGCGTGACAAGAAGAGGAAGTGATCATCAAAAGAGCTATCACCCTCTCGAACTAAAATTGTTCTATCTTCAATGAGCTGAAATCGACCAAAGCATAAATGCCGAAAGCGATGGAACGAAATGCAGGACGGCAATCACACAAGCTTTTCCTTTTGTGACAGTACAGTGGGGTAATACCTACGTGTCGCCTAATTACGTGCACGCCAACCACAGTACATCACATGCCATGCCAGGCGCATGAGTGAGCTAGCTGAGCAAATCATTTCCTTGCTTGAACACCCCTCACCTCATGCACACATGTTGCATGAATGTATTTCATTGGGAGTATGTTCCTCCCAATTGTTTGGGTAGTTTTATATTAGTGGATTTTTACTATGTTTATCCTTTAGTCTATATATGATTCTGTTATTTGATGTATATTCTGTAATGCAAATAAAGCAGTACTATCTATGTACATGCAAATTTTCGATAGAATGAAAATGATTCTTCATGTCCTCTAATGTATAATTTAGTAAGTTAGAGAAATTTTAATTTATCATTAAAAAATCTTGTCAAGGTATTCAGTATCCTACGAGTTGAATAAACCCATTTTAAGACATAGATGCTTTCAAAAAGGCAAATGCAACTTCAAAATTTCTGTAGATATTATTTGCATTTGCATCACCGATCGATCTTCCAACTTACGGAGAGGGTAGTTCCAGGCAGAGATGACGAGTACAACACCGAGGGGCTCCTTTGTAATCCTGGCCGTCGAGGGAAAAGTCATGAGCCTTGCATGAACCTGCAAAAAAAACCTTAATATGATAGTTTCTGATAGATAATGATTAGCTGTCGCGGTACAAGCTATTATCAGTAGGCTGTGTGCCCATACAGCTATAACTATTAAAGTAATTAAGTCTGCTTGTGTTAGTATTAACGTGGTCAAGGTATAGTCAGAATGGATATAATTGACGAACTATTCAAGTATTCTAGCAACATCTAATTAACAATTAATCTTGTTCTATTGGGAGCACGAAAGTTCTAAGCAAACAGTTCAATACGTAGAAAGAATAAGAATATGTTAATTTTTAAATTGGGTTACATATGGGAGATGTAAACTGTCGCCAATGATATAAACGTATACCTTCTTGGGTTTCATCCATTTCTTGAGATTCTTCAAGGCAAACAAGCACGACGACTTGACTAGAGATATCTGTCACAAAAATTCATAGATTGAAACAGAAACTCATAACGTATGCATAACGATGAGACGAAAGTTAAATCTAGTGCTAAAAGAAGCAAGCCAATCTATGTGAATCTTAAGCTCAAAATAATACACGAACTTCAGGACAGTCTACAATTACCATGAAGCAAGCTGTGAACCAAAACATGCAGACAGAGCCATTAAGAAGCGAGATATTTCAGATCGATTTACCAATCCGGTAGACCGAATTAATAGCGAAATACGTAGTATTACTACCAGAAGAAAAGAAAAACCCGCGCAAAAAAGTCTCGGATCTTAACGAACCAAGAAAATGGAATGATCGATCGCAACAAATTGCGAGGATATGATGCCGCGCGCGCGTCACCAACGACCAACCTCGTGGACGTGCGCTTCGGTCTTGGGCTTGCCGACGTCGGCGTGGAGGGCGTCGCATATCTCCGCCTCCATCTCCGTCGCCATCCGCAGCACCCCGCGCAGCTGCTCCGCCCGCCACTCCGCCGGCCGCGTCTGCCCCGCCGCGAACCTCGCCCGGAGCTCCTGCACAGCCGCCGCCCTGGACTCCTCCATGCTGGCAAACTACTCCACCTGGCAAACTGGTTACCTGTTGGCCTGTTACAAGCGAGCTTGGGAAATGGGAATGGAGGATGGAGGTGGTTTGTGGGAACGGCGCGGCGCGTGGAGAGATGAGAGACGTGCTTATATATGTGTGTTTGACGTCTTGCTCTTTTTTTTTTTTTTGAGAAAGTACCTGCACGTTATATTACTGAAACAGCGATACAGAGCATACAGACGCAGACACTACACGAGACTTCGAGACAGAACAGCTGTCCAGAAACAAAAGCAAGGAAGACCCCCAAGAAAAGAAAATTACAAAGAAGCCCTTTGGGGTCCCCAAGCTCCACCGCAGCCATGGCTGCCGGTCCTTCCCAACATCTGCGAGCGTCCGCCGGGAGAGGAAAAGGCACGCCGCCTGCACACCCAAGAACTGGAGGCACACCATCGCCGCCGAGCGGCTTTGTGAGTCGATGGAGTACTCCGCCTCCGGCGAAGCTTTACCGATGTGGAACGTCGACCGGGGATCATCCCCGTGTAGCTCCAGCCCCGAATCCGGCCGTCCTCGTCGACATCGTCGAGAGGAACCCCCAGATCCGCCACCATCTGGCCTCAAACCTTGCCTCTGAAAAGCTAACCACCTCGAAGCACCGGCGGTGCTGCCCGGGAGACGCGCAGCACCCACCGGCCCGCTCCTGTACAAATCCCCTCTCCCACTATGCTGGTGCCGGAGCGGAAACCAACAGAGAGGGAACGGAGAAAGGGGAACAAAATTCCACAGTGGCAGCGCCTCCGCATCCTCGACGCCACCGCCCGGACAAACCAAGCTCACAGATCCGCCGATGACCGCATCCGAGCAGGTCACCGGGGCCGAATCTCGAGCACCTTTATTCGAACCCATCCACGCCGGCACCGACGACAGCGCCGCCAGATGGGCGAAAACTAAGCTACTAGGCCCTAAAAACCTACAGCTATACAGGTCCGGGCTCCAGATCCGGCGACCCTCTCCACACCGACGGCCACAAGGCCGCCAGGAGAGAGGAGAGGCCGGATCCAGAGCCGGAAGAAGCAGACGCCCTCTAGTCGCCTCTCTCAGATACTGTAGAAAGAGAGGGCTAATAGCATTGCGTCGCAGTGGCAGCCGGTGTGCAAACAGATATAGAGCGGTTTGTTTTGTTTTGGTCTTATCGCTTGATTCCTTGTTTTGATCTATCAGAGCCACTTGTGTCCTTCGAAAATATAGAATGGTTGCGCAATCTTTATTAAAAAGAAAATGGAGAACAAGCTCATCCCAACAATTCAATTTATGAGTTTTCATCCCTTAAAAAGAAGTTTATAATTTTTTAGATCAAAAGAAATTTATATTCATATGGCGATTTACTGTTAAAATATTGTAAAAAAAATTGCATCATGCAAACAGGCATAGAAACCCCAAATAGGTAAATAAACAAATTAAGCTAGGGTCTTGCTAATTCTCGGTGGAATGAGAATTAAGTTAGAGTTCACTCCTCACCCATGTGATTTGTATCGTGATTCGTGCTAGTGGATGAGTTGCAACCGAGAAAAGATGGTGCATATGGTATAAGATATACATTTGTAACTATTTTTTTTTTGCAACCGAGAAACTTTTTTTTATACCCTAAGAAGCATCATCGCCTAGTCACCTCCTTTACACCATATCTTCGTGAAACCTCAAGTTTTGTAGAGGGGTGTTCAAGATCGAGTTTTGTACTCGTAGATAATTCTCAAATTTTCCACTGTCTTGAGTTTTCCGCTGCTTCTTTACACCATAGCTTTGAGTTTTCTAGATAGGTATTCAGGATCGAAACAACAAATCACATATGTAGAGACCACTTGATTCGGATGACTATAATTTTTTTTTCAAAGATTACATCCGTAGGACATAACCAAACATACCAACTTATAACAATTATACTGTAACCTAATTTAATTTATCGCGTGGTACACGTGATAAGCTACTCTCAAACAAACAAAAAAGATAAATTGGATGCCATGTGAGGTATATGTTGAATAAATGGGCAACAACAAAATTAAAAATAAATATTGAAGTGTATCATCTTTATAAAAATACACACATCTCGCTACCTTATTTTGTTCGAGTCCCCCCAAATTCAGTTCGGACCGATTAGGGAAGGTGCGCCCAAGGGCACCCCCAAAACGGACCAGCACTTGTCCATTTTGACCATCTTCATCCATTTCTTTACATTTCTAGACTTGATGAAACAAATTAATTGCAAGATGTTTTAGCATGCAAATTAATTAACATAAATTAAACATTGAGAGAATATTGTTAACGCAACTATTCAAATTAAAAATAAAATTCAGAAAGTTCGCAAAAAACTATTGGAATGCCCACTACAACACATGAACATGCAAACTAGTGGTATCCTTTTTCTATCCACAAGTGATGAGTCAGTGGCCGATGAACACCTTCACCACAAATTCTTCTATGCATGTCGAGGATGGCTTCGAAGTTGGCCGATGCATGATTTGGCTCAACAAGAGGGCACATGAAGTACCACTCAAGATCATACACTTGATGATCATCACACTCATTATTTACAATCATGTTGGGAATACGATGACAAGGGTCATGGCCTCCCACATTTGATCTGTCAACCACTGTTCTAGCAGGGTGGCCAACAAATTCCCAACGATCTTGGATCACACCAAATGATCCCCTCCACTTCCTTCATGCAAATATCTTGTTGGTGTGCAAAGAGATATCATTTATTACCTTTGGGGTTGGAAATTGTCTTCACAAATGTCCTCCAACAAGGATAGATCCATCGGTCGTAGTATTCCTAGTTGTATTGGTGGCCATTGATCTCATAGTTGCACTCCAGAGCGTTTCCTTCAACAAGTCTTGCAAACAATGGAGATCATTACAACATGCTAATATCATTGTGAGATCCTACTATGTAGAAAAAGAGTGTCAAATCCACTTTCCATAATCTACCACAACTTCAATTAAGATAGTGAATGTTCCAACACAACATTTATAGTGCCCTTGCCAACCAAATGTACAATTATTTTATTCTCACTGCATGCAACCAATGAATCTAAGCATCCCAACAAAGCCTCTTGATTCTCTAATTTACAAGAGAGGAGTTGTGTCAAAAATATTTGGTTCTCTCAAGCATTCCTTTCTGAACACTTTCACCCCAGATGCACAAAAGTAAACGTCATGAAAACATGATATGGACTCTCCCATGCGAAAGTACTCGTCAACCAAATTAATTTGCAGCAACTCCATATGCAAGCCACTAGATAGAAGTAGTGCACATCTGAAGAGAACCCAAACACACTACGGTAATATTTCTTCAGTTTTATCCTTTGAAATCCGGAAGCATCATTGAAACGTGCCTAGAGGGTTTGTTGCATTGTTGATCTTGAAATCTCCATTTTATAAAAGAATCTGGCCAACCCATACTCTTACGATCAACTATAATGTGTCGTGGTGTCAAACCTTGGAGGTGGGAAATGCATTATGCTGCTCCTCAAAACATAAAGAGTCGCAATGATGATTATGCCATTATCATCGGAGGATTCACATTGGACAATGTATCATATATTCATGGTAGAAGTACTCGTCGTCAACATACATAGTATGCACACCAAACAATACAACAATGAATAAGAATCGCATCGAATTTCGTCAAATTTTAAAAATCACCGATAAGTTGGTGAAATGACTGAACACCTTGCGTGCTGGCAAGAATGAAGTGGAGTTTGGAGCTGGTGACAAGCTACGGCAAACGTGAAGTAGGAGCTACAACCGACGTGAATTTGAAGATGAAGTCATGCCCCCATGGCAACGGCGACAATGTTGTATGAATCAACCAAATCCATCATGGTCGACCTCGTCCACGGCTAAAACGGGTCAAAAATGTCGGCGGGAGCGGTGGTACCACGATAACATGGTATTGTGAAGGTGGTGACAAAATGGAGTGGTGACGACGACTTTTTGGTGGGATAGAGAGGAGTCGGGGATAGGAGATAGGAGGAGTGGAGGGAAAGTGATTGGGTTGTTGCCAAGAGGGGCCTCCCTGTCGGGTACCTAGATGGTTTTTGGATGTGTCCAAACACTAGTAGCCGACCTACAAAGTGTGTGTTGCGGGGAGGAGGGGTCCTTCAAGGTGTCCAGACATGTTTGGCCCATTTTGTTTTTTAGGTGGGGTTCTTCCAAGATATTGAAAGGGAAACTTAACTCTTTAGGGTATTATATGTGTCAACACCCGGATTTTTAAGTCCAGATGCCTATTATGCCGTACATCGCAATCCCAGGAATATTGTTGTTGCGAGACATAATAGTTGAATATCATAGAGTCATCATTTATTACAACACATAATCGTCTTACAAAGGTAGATCACATGATCCAATATTACAATAGTAGTTGATCTATTGATCAACGAACATCACATATAGCGGAAGCGAAGTAGTAGTGGCTATCTAATCCACGAGCCAACGCTTGACGTCGGGAGCGGTCCTAGTTGTCGTAGACGTCCCGCTGTCCATCTTCCTCGCATCGTCTGTTCACCTTCATAGTCTGGCCATTTGAATAGCCAGGGACAAAGCCATGAGTACTTTTAAAGTACTCGCAAACTAATACTAGTGTAAGTACTATCAATTTTAGTAAGGGGATACTAAGCTCTAGGTTTATTGGCATAAAGCCAAGTTTATTTCATAAACATTTAGAAAAGACTCTTCATTTGCTAAACTAACTCAAGTGGGAACATTAGTGTCATTCCCACAACTCTGATTCAATTCAAAGTCACCATTCACCTTTCAAATTCAAGTCCCAAGTCATATGTCACATTTTTGAAAATGGTCTGATGACGGAACAGTATGGCCTTTCCAACCGTCCATAACCGTGGACACGGCTATTCGAATAGTTCTACACTCGCAGAGGTCGTACACTTGTGCCACAATATTTGCAATAATCCGTCGGGGTTAACCGGCCCTGATTTACCATACTCCGTATGCGGACTACCAACCATAACCTTTCACTTACATACTCTAGTATAGGCACCTCTCCCCATGAGCTTGGCCTCCCGGTGAAAACCGCAGTCAACCCGGGAACTGCACAGGGCTTGGGCCGGACATTCACCTCATTCACGTCATATCACATCATTTCTTTTGTTGTAGAGGCAGCCTCCAGCCTAACCCCGATGACGCTTGTTTAGAGGGAACCCATACTAAAGCACATAAATTTCTAGTTAAGCCCTTACCCATATTGGGTATTGTGGGGGTACTTTCAAATTGGAATGGTATCGCATCCGAACCCAACCATCAGTTTTTTGTAAAATTCACCAAGTCATTCACCGATCATATTCACCTTCAAAATCTTTCAATAGAATGAATCATCATTCCAAGGTTTTTCAAAGTCATTTCATTTCACATGATCCCATCTAGAGTAGTCAATTCTATTTGTTTAGCACTAGCAACTAGTCATGAGGGGTGCTAACTAGCTTGTCTTGCTCTAGGCTAACCTTGATGCTCTTGTTCTACTCTATATCTAAACCAAGTGAATCATGAATCAAAAAGTAAACTTTGATGAACAAAATTTAGAAAAGCTTGTAAAGTAAAAACTTGGGATAGGAGCATTAAGCATAAAGTAAAAATATTGGTGCCTTGCTCTTGTAGAGCTTTGCACAAGGGAACCTTGCAAGAGTGTTAGCTTGCCTTGATTGGTGAGGTGATCAAAGTTTTCTGGCTCTTCCTCCTAGTAGAATACCTCCTCCTCTTGATAGTCTCCGGTACTAGCGTCTAAAAACGAATACGAGGATACAATCACCAAACAATACTTAAGTACTCTTAATTAGCCTTAATGGCTCACTCAAATGATCTAGCATCATTACTTAACATCTATTCACACATTAAGCTAGGGTTTCCTTATTTAATAATAGGAGAATAATTTCCTCTTATTGAACATTGAAGTTAGGGTTTCTCTTTGGTTTGGAGGAATAATTTCCTCTCATTGAATTCTTCTTAAGATTTAATCTTTTCAAATAACCAGGGGTGATCACATGTTGACCAAGGTCAACACTTCACACTTATCATTTGAGAAAAATGATTTAAATGAGATTCATCATCTCATGTGATTTAAATAACTATTGCAAATGAAATACTATTATGATTTAATTTATACAAGTGAGCAAGTATGAGACTAAGTAAATAAAGGTCAACACATTACTTCATATCACTTGAGAAAGGATTTAAATGAGGTGCTACACCTCATAGATTTAAATTCTAAAATTTGGATATAGTTTAAATGGACTAGTATTGACTACATAGCCAATATTTTGCTTCTAGCCCATGATCATGTACAGAACCCATAGCATATTTTTACATAAACAATTAGAGTTTGTGAAATGTGAATTATGAGAGGTGGAATCACCTCAAAATTCAAAAGGGTTGATTTTTAATAATTATTCTAATTCAGAAAAGTCTATGACTTGTTATTTTTGCTATTTAAATTCTACAAAAGATATGAGGTTAATTCCAGTGGGGTTGGCTAGATAAATTCATAAGCTTTCTGGAACAATTTGATTCACTAAATTTGGATTTGTAGATTTTGAACTATTCAATTTCTAGCACAGACCAGAATTGAATAACTGCTGAAATGAATTAAAACAAGATTCAAAGTGTTGGGCTGCGCGGGAAAACTAATGGGCCGCAAGGTTTGAATGGGGGAAAACAGGCCCAGTAACGGTTCGGTGTTTAGTGGGCTGTCAGGGGTGGGGCCTACATGTCATCGACTAATAACTGCCGAAGCGGTATGCTCTGACCTGGACCGTCGGATTAAAACGAGATCGGACGACCGGGGTTCGTCTTCTTCTCCGGCGAGAGGAGAGCGTGCTGGCGACGGAGGGAGGGGGTCGGGGAGCGCTGCAGGTCGCCGGAGGTCGAGGGAGGGTGTCGAGGCGTCGTTGGCGAGGGTGAATAGGCGCCTGGCACCGTGGCGGAGCTCGGGGTGGCGTCAATCGGCGGCGCTGATCTGCGGACTCCGGCGGAGATGATCTAGCAATTCCGGCGCTGGAGGCAGTAATTGGAGTGGAGAAGGGGTCGAGGAGAGCGAGGGAGAAGTGGGGAAGCGAATGGTGTGAAGGAGGTGTGCTCTGGTGGCCTCTATTTATAGTGGCGCGTGAGTGCTGTGGGTGCCCGTGGAGGTCGTCCATGGCGCGGCTGTCTGGAGCGGTGAAGGGGCAATCTAGGGGGCGCGTAGCGTTGCAGTCGTCCGAGGGGTGCTAGTGAGCTTGACGGCACGGTTAAAGGGGGTCTGAGGCGAGCTAGCGATGATGGCGTCCGTGCAGTACCGTGGCGGCAGGGAGTTGATCATGGCGAGGGCTAGGGTGCTTCCGCGAGCCAGTGGGCGTGTCCGAGGAGGGTACGGGTGGGGTGGTGATGGCGCGTGCAAGAGGGCAAGGCGAGGGGAGGACGAGGGCGTGCTGGCGAGTGGTGTACTGCGGCGTCCAGGGTTGTGCCAGGGCGTGGTCACCGCGTGCGCCGGCACGTCCTGGCTTGTCTGGGCGTGTTTGTTCTGGCCGATCGTTGTGGCTTGGAGAGCTAGGGAAGGGTACAGGCGTGCTCGGGGAGGCTCGGTGATGCTCCAGGACAAGGTGAGAGGGGAGGTGAGGGCCGGAGATGATTAGAGTGAGGGTGGCCGGCATGGGTACGGCATGGCCAAAGTGCTGCCCTCTCCCCACTTTAATCGAAGGGAGCAAGTACATGCACTGATGCAGGGGATGCAGGAGGTCACAATGATCACAAACCAAAAGTGGTTTAGTCCAAAATCCAGAGGATAATAGAGTGTATGCCAAAACCAGAATCATGCCTGCAAGGTGTTCGACTAAATGGCCGCAAGAAACTTCTTTTCAAAATTTGAAATTCTTTTTGGTGCACTTCATTTATATAAATAGAGAAAGGGGTTTGTGGTGGTGGTGGTCAATTTGACAAAGATTTGTAAGTTTTCAAAATTGGGGTTATCTTCTCATAATTTCAAAGTCTCTACTTGTCAAAATCATACTTGGTCAACCTGGTCAACATTAGCACTAATGGTCAACATGAAAGTTGTTCACCATCACTTGGTCTTGGATGACATGGCTTTGGTTGACCAAAGTTGGTTGAGGAAACAGAAGATAAATGGGTGCAAAGTGGTGAAGAAAATAAAATGGGGTCATATGACCATTATCACATGTTATTGAGATTTGATTTTTCCTTTGGTTTGATTTTGGTTTCTTTGTGTCAATTGTGTTTGTTTTTGATATATAAGAGTTTTACAATCAATGGCACAAGCCAAAGTGGCCTTGGTTGAGGTTTTGCAAAAAGGGCTAAGTGTGTGTGAGTGAAAAAAAATGATATTTTCTCACATTCTCATTTCTCTCCATTTGATTTTGGTTTTATTGATGCAATTGTGTTAGTTTATCATATTGAAGCATTTTAGAAGCAAGGGAGCAAGCAATTATGGCTTTGGTGAAGGATTTGCATTTTGGCATTATGTGTATGTGAGTGAATTTTGGGAATTTTCTCCTATTTAATTTCCCTCCAATTGATTTGACTTTTATTGACTCTAAAGTGATTCTTATGGGTTTAGAAACATTTTCCAACCATGGAAACTAATTCAAATGGTCTTGTTCAAAGATTTGCAAAAATGGCCATAACACATAAGAGGTGATGTGTTAAATTTTTACTAAATTTGTAAATGGGTGATCTTGCTTTACTTGGACATGGGGTAGGGTCAAGTTAGTGTTATATTAGGGTGAGAGATGGTTTCACATCATTTAATCAAGGTTTAGAGTCATAGGTCAAGATTTAGTGAATTGGCTATGTGTCACATAGGCTTCTATGCATATGTTGCATTTTATTTTTAATTTGACTTGGTTTGACCCAATTGGTGTTGTTGAGTGTTGAAATGGTATATGGAGGTGATCAAACCATTCACCACAAGTTCTAGGGTCAATTTTCTTAAATTCCCATATTTGCTATTTTACTCTCATATGCCTCTATGGCATTTTTAGATTCTTTTTATTTTCTTTGGTTTCAACTTGGAAATGATTTAAGAAGTACTATATAAGGTTTAGGAAGCATTTCCAATCCTCTAACTAAAGTGGAAAAGTCTAGAGTAAAGATTTATAATTTTAGCCATAGGCACATATGCCTTTTTCTTATTTAATTTCCTTTTATTTTATTTTAACTAGTATGGTGATAGGAAGGGTGAGGTTTTAGGGTTTAAGATCACTTCTAATACTAATAACAAGCAATCATAGCAATAACACAAGAATTAAGCAAGATCACTATGTATCATACTCTATTTAATAAAAGTTTTTGTTGGTTCCAAAATTTGGAACTAGTGAAATTCATTTGTTTTATTTTGAAATTCTTGGGATGTTACAAACCCTTCCCCCTTAAACAAATCTCGTCCCGAGATTTTAAGAAAAGTTAGGTTCCTAAGAGAGATTGAGCATTTTATTAACAGGAAGACATACTTGGCATGGTCTGGGGTGCTTCCTGAGCTTCAGTGGCAGTCATGTGGTAGAGACGGCCGTTGTTGTTGTTCTGGTTCCTTCTACCGGCGAAGCGACGCTGTTGTTGGGCAGGTGCAGCGGTGTTGGCGGCAATCTTGGCAAGCTTCTTGGGACACTCATTGGAGTAGTGGCCCACAACTCCACATTCATAGCAGTTGATCGTGGATTTGTCCTTGGGGTTGACGGGGATGGCATTGCTTCCTGTCCTTGGGGCAGTATTGGTGTTGTTGTTGTTTCCATTGTTGTTGCTGTTGTTGGGGTGGTTGTTGTTGTTGTTGCTGTTGTTGTTGTTGTTTCCTCCGGGCTTCGGGGGTCCTCCGTTGTTGTTGGTGTAGTTGGGGCGATTATTCTGGGCAGGGGGCTTGTTGTATCTTGGGGTGAATCCTCCAGAGGAGTTATTGCGGTACTTCTGGGTATGGTGGGGTCCATTCTGGTTCATCATTCTGCGCTTGCGGTTCTCATTGGCCTGATGCAGCTTTCCTTCCATCTGTATGGCTGAATCTACGAGGGCTTCTAAGTCAGCGAACGGAATGTTCACTAACACAGTTTGCATCTCGTCGTGCGATCCGTTCGAGGAATCTTTCCTTTCTCTTCTCATTTGTGTCGGTCTCATCCGGGCGTACCTTGACAGAGTGAGAAACCTGTCGCGGTATTCCACCACGGACATCCTTCCTTGTTTGAGTTCACGGAACTCGTCTCTCATTTTCTTGATCAGTCCTTGGGGCACATGATATTTGCTAAACTTCAGCTTGAAGTCTTCACAGGTCATCATCTGTCCCGCATTCATTGCACGGGCACTTGTCCACCAGGCTCGGCAGGTCCGACGGGTAGTGGGTGGCAAACGAGTACTTTTTCTGCGGCTTCAACTCCCGCAACTTCGAGGTTGTTCTCCATGGTCCGGAGCCGGTCATCGGCATCAAGGGGCTCTTCGGTCTTGTTGAATACCGGAGGGTTGGTGTGCTGAAAGTTCTTCGGTTTTGATCCGGGGTGATCATTGTTTCCGTGGCCTTGATTGTTCGAGCTATACGTTGCGGTGCGGCTATGTTGGCTTGGCGTTCAGCTCTCTCGACTTCTCGGTCCGCCATCATTGTGCTGCAGCGGTTGCATCATGGCATCCTGGGTGGTGTTGCGGGTTGGTGGGGCCATCTGAACATTGAGGTAGATGATAAGATAAGGGGGAAATTTCTAGGGTTTGTTTTGTGAAAATTTTATAAAGTTCATAAATTGAAAACTTGAGCAGTGTTGCGGGGGTAAAAACCAACAACACTTTTTCATTCATACCAAACATCACATATTACAAAGCTAACACACCGTTGGTTTGAAGAACCATTCATCGCTCTACGATACAAGGGGATCCTGATACAACTCACACCTACTTAAGTGCTTGGGTGATACTACTCTTCAGGGTGGAATTCTGCGTCTTCACGGGTAATGTGCTTGGCGAGAGGCGAGGGCGTTGTCCAAATCTCTGCGGGTTTTGTACTGCCTGAAGTCCTGCGGTGCTTCATAGGGGTTCATCTTGGGTTGTGGTGGGGGCATGGTCATCGATCTTCCCATGGAGTCATGTCTTGGGTAGTAGATGAAACGAGTGTTCTTGATCTTGTTCTCATTTTGTCCGCACAGACGGAAAATTGCTTCTTGCATAGCTCTGACTAGTCCTTCCTTCCAAGTGTTTCCCGTTACAGAAAACCAGATGGTTTCCCATACCGGGGCATCAAGCTTCCTTCGTAGATCAGTAGAAACGTCCCACCGAGGTGGTTCTCCTAACTGAGCTTTGAGGGGTATTCCGAAGAATTCGGGATACGGGTGTCCTAGATAGTCAACCAGTTGTTTCAAATCCTTTTCGAACCGCAGTTCTCCTCCGCGGCCAAGCTGATAGAACTCCCATTGGTACTCCATCTGTGAGCAATGAGGATGGGTAAGTTAATAAAGTGATCAAGTGTGCAAAATTTTATGTGCAATTCCAAAGAAAAGTAGAGCATGGATTTATTCTTTTTTTTTAAAAGATCTTAAGATAAGGGTGAGAATAAGTTTTCAGAAATATTCACTTTCTTTGTTTTGAAACTAAGTTTTTAGGGCGTCCATTCTAACTAGGGTCTCCTAAGGTCAAACAATGGCTCTGATACCAACTTGTCAACACCCGGATTTTTAAGTCCAGATGCCTATTATGCCGTACATCGCAATCCCAGGAATATTGTTGTTGCGAGACATAATAGTTGAATATCATAGAGTCATCATTTATTACAACACATAATCGTCTTACAAAGGTAGATCACATGATCCAATATTACAATAGTAGTTGATCTATTGATCAACGAACATCACATATAGCGGAAGCGAAGTAGTAGTGGCTATCTAATCCACGGGCCAACGCTTGACGTCGGGAGCGGTCCTAGTTGTCGTAGACGTCCTGCTGTCCATCTTCCTCGTACTTGCTTGTTCACCTTCATAGTCCGGCCATTTGAATAGCCGGGGACAAAGCCATGAGTACTTTTAAAGTACTCGCAAACTAATACTAGTGTAAGTACTATCAATTTTAGTAAGGGGATACTAAGCTCTAGGTTTATTGGCATAAAGCCAAGTTTATTTCATAAACATTTAGAAAAGACTCTTCATTTGCTAAACTAACTCAAGTGGGAACATTAGTGTCATTCCCACAACTCTGTTGTGATTCAATTCAAAGTCACCATTCACCTTTCAAATTCAAGTCCCAAGTCATATGTCACATTTTTGAAAATGGTCTGATGACGGAACAGTATGGCCTTTCCAACCGTCCATAACCGTGGACACGACTATTCGAATAGTTCTACACTCTGCAGAGGTCGTACACTTGTGCCACAATATTTGCAATAATCCGTCGGGGTTAAGCGGCCCTGATTTACCATACTCCGTATGCGGACTACCAACCATAACCTTTCACTTACATACTCTAGTATAGGCACCTCTCCCCATGAGCTTGGCCTCCCGGTGAAAACCGCGAGTCAACCCGGAAGCTGCACAGGGCTTGGGCCGGACATTCACCTCATTCACGTCATATCACATCATTTCTTTTGTTGTAGAGGCAGCCTCCAGCCTAACCCCGATGACGCTTGTTTAGAGGGAACCCATACTAAAGCACATAAATTTCTAGTTAAGCCCTTACCCATATTGGGTATTGTGGGGGTACTTTCAAATTGGAATGGTATCGCATCCGAACCCAACCATCAGTTTTTTGTAAAATTCACCAAGTCATTCACCAGTCATATTCACCTTCAAAATCTTTCAATAGAATGAATCATCATTCCAAGGTTTTTCAAAATCATTTCATTTCACATGATCCCATCTAGAGTAGTCAATTCTATTTGTTTAGCACTAGCAACTAGTCATGAGGGGTGCTAACTAGCTTGTCTTGCTCTAGGCTAACCTTGATGCTCTTGTTCTACTCTATATCTAAACCAAGTGAATCATGAATCAAAAAGTAAACTTTGATGAACAAAATTTAGAAAAGCTTGTAAAGTAAAAACTTGGGATAGGAGCATTAAGCATAAAGTAAAAATATTGGTGCCTTGCTCTTGTAGAGCTTTGCACAAGGGAAACTTGCAAGAGTGTTAGCTTGCCTTGATTGGTGAGGTGATCAAAGTTTTCTGGCTCTTCCTCCTGGTAGAATACCTCCTCCTCTTGATAGTCTCCGGTACTAGCGTCTAAAAACGAATACGAGGATACAATCACCAAACAATACTTAAGTACTCTTAATTAGCCTTAATGGCTCACTCAAATGATCTAGCATCATTACTTAACATCTATTCACACATTAAGCTAGGGTTTCCTTATTTAATAATAGGAGAATAATTTCCTCTTATTGAACATTGAAGTTAGGGTTTCTCTTTGGTTTGGAGGAATAATTTCCTCTCATTGAATTCTTCTTAAGATTTAATCTTTTCAAATAACCAGGGGTGATCACATGTTGACCAAGGTCAACACTTCACACTTATCATTTGAGAAAAATGATTTAAATGAGATTCATCATCTCATGTGATTTAAATAACTATTGCAAATGAAATACTATTATGATTTAATTTCTACAAGGGAGCAAGTATGAGCCTAAGTAAATAAAGGTCAACACATTACTTCATATCACTTGAGAAAGGATTTAAATGAGGTGCTACACCTCATAGATTTAAATTCTAAAATTTGGATATAGTTTAAATGGACTAGTATTGACTACATAGCCAATATTTTGCTTCTAGCCCATGATCATGTACAGAACCCATAGCATATTTTTACATAAAAAATTAGAGTTTGTGAAATTTGAATTATGAGAGGTGGAATCACCTCAAAATTCAAAAGGGTTGATTTTTAATAATTATTCTAATTCAGAAAAGTCTATGACTTGTTATTTTTGCTATTTAAATTCTACAAAAGATATGAGGTTAATTCCAGTGGGGTTGGCTAGATAAATTCATAAGCTTTCTGGAACAATTTGATTCACTAAATTTGGATTTGTAGATTTTGAACTATTCAATTTCTAGCACAGACCAGAATTGAATAACTCGCTGAAATGAATTAAAACAAGATTCAAAGTGTTGGGCTGCGCGGGAAAACTAATGGGCCGCAAGGTTTGAATGGGGGAAAACAGGCCCAGTAACGGTTCGGTGTTTAGTGGGCTGTCAGGGGTGGGGCCTACATGTCATCGACTAATAACTGCCGAAGCGGTATGCTCTGACCTGGACCGTCGGATTAAAACGAGATCGGACGACCGGGGTTCGTCTTCTTCTCCGGCGAGAGGAGAGCGTGCTAGCGACGGAGGGAGGGGGTCGGGGAGCGCTGCAGGTCGCCGGAGGTCGAGGGAGGGTGTCGAGGCGTCGTTGGCGAGGGTGAATAGGCGCCTGGCACCGTGGCGGAGCTCGGGGTGGCGTCAATCGGCGGCGCCGATCTGCGGACTCCGGCGGAGATGATCTAGCAATTCCGGCGGCCGGAGGCGATGGTGGAGTGGAGAAGGGGTCGAGGAGAGCGAGGGAGAAGTGGGGAAGCGAATGGTGTGAAGGAGGTGTGCTCTGGTGGCTCTATTTATAGTGGCGCGTGAGTGCTGTGGGTGCCCGTGGAGGTCGTCCATGGCGCGGCTGTCTGGAGCGGTGAAGGGGCAATCTAGGGGGCGCGTAGCGTTGCAGTCGTCCGAGGGGTGCTAGTGAGCTTGACGGCACGGTTAAAGGGGGTCTGAGGCGAGCTAGCGATGATGGCGTCCGTGCAGTACCGTGGCGGCAGGGAGTTGATCATGGCGAGGGCTAGGGTGCTTCCGCGAGCCAGTGGGCGTGTCCAGGAGGGTACGGGTGGGGTGGTGATGGCGCGTGCAAGAGGGCAAGGCGAGGGGAGGACGAGGGCGTGCTGGCGAGTGGTGTACTGCGGCGTCCAGGGTTGTGCCAGGGCGTGGTCACCGCGTGCGCCGGCACGTCCTGGCTTGTCTGGGCGTGTTTGTTCTGGCCAGTGCTGTGGCTTGGAGAGCTAGGGCAGGGTACAGGCGTGCTCAGGGAGGCTCGGTGATGCTCCAGGACAAGGTGAGAGGGGGAGGTGAGGGCCAGAGATGATTAGAGTGAGGGTGGCCGGCATGGGTACGGCATGGCCAAAGTGCTGCCCTCTCCCCACTTTAATCGAAGGGAGCAAGTACATGCACTGATGCAGGGGATGCAGGAGGTCACAATGATCACAAACCAAAAGTGGTTTAGTCCAAAATCCAGAGGATAATAGAGTGTATGCCAAAACCGGAATCATGCCTGCAAGGTGTTCGACTAAATGGCCGCAAGAAACTTCTTTTCAAAATTTGAAATTCTTTTTGGTGCACTTCATTTATATAAATAGAGAAAGGGGTTTGTGGTGGTGGTGGTCAATTTGACAAAGATTTGTAAGTTTTCAAAATTGGGGTTATCTTCTCATAATTTCAAAGTCTCTACTTGTCAAAATCATACTGGTCAACCTGGTCAACATTAGCACTAATGGTCAACATGAAAGTTGTTCACCATCACTTGGTCTTGGATGACATGGCTTTGGTTGACCAAAGTTGGTTGAGGAAACAGAAGATAAATGGGTGCAAAGTGGTGAAGAAAATAAAATGGGGTCATATGACCATTATCACATGTTATTGAGATTTGATTTTTCCTTTGGTTTGATTTTGGTTTCTTTGTGTCAATTGTGTTTGTTTTTGATATATAAGAGTTTTACAATCAATGGCACAAGCCAAAGTGGCCTTGGTTGAGGTTTTGCAAAAAGGGCTAAGTGTGTGTGAGTGAAAAAAAATGATATTTTCTCACATTCTCATTTCTCTCCATTTGATTTTGGTTTTATTGATGCAATTGTGTTAGTTTATCATATTGAAGCATTTTAGAAGCAAGGGAGCAAGCAATTATGGCTTTGGTGAAGGATTTGCATTTTGGCATTATGTGTATGTGAGTGAATTTTGGGAATTTTCTCCCTATTTAATTTCCCTCCAATTGATTTGACTTTTATTGACTCTAAAGTGATTCTTATGGGTTTAGAAACATTTTCCAACCATGGAAACTAATTCAAATGATCTTGTTCAAAGATTTGCAAAAATGGCCATAACACATAAGAGGTGATGTGTTAAATTTTTACTAAATTTGTAAATGGGTGATCTTGCTTTACTTGGACATGGGGTAGGGTCAAGTTAGTGTTATATTAGGGTGAGAGATGGTTTCACATCATTTAATCAAGGTTTAGAGTCATAGGTCAAGATTTAGTGAATTGGCTATGTGTCACATAGGCTTCTATGCATATGTTGCATTTTATTTTTAATTTGACTTGGTTTGACCCAATTGGTGTTGTTGAGTGTTGAAATGGTATATGGAGGTGATCAAACCATTCACCACAAGTTCTAGGGTCAATTTTCTTAAATTCCCATATTTGCTATTTTACTCTCATATGCCTCTATGGCATTTTTAGATTCTTTTTATTTTCTTTGGTTTCAACTTGGAAATGATTTAAGAAGTACTATATAAGGTTTAGGAAGCATTTCCAATCCTCTAACTAAAGTGGAAAAGTCTAGAGTAAAGATTTATAATTTTAGCCATAGGCACATATGCCTTTTTCTTATTTAATTTCCTTTTATTTTATTTTAACTAGTATGGTGATAGGAAGGGTGAGGTTTTAGGGTTTAAGATCACTTCTAATACTAATAACAAGCAATCATAGCAATAACACAAGAATTAAGCAAGATCACTATGTATCATACTCTATTTAATAAAAGTTTTTGTTGGTTCCAAAATTTGGAACTAGTGAAATTCATTTGTTTTATTTTGAAATTCTTGGGATGTTACAATATGTTTTCACGGGTATTTGTATCGGAACTTAATATTATAATTGTCAAATCATTAAAAATATAATTGTGTGCCATTTTTGCTAAATTTATGTTCACAGTCCATTTAAAAGGTTGTTATCATAAAACTTCCCACTACTCGTATGAATATACACCCAAGTGCATCACTCACTAGTAGGAAAAAGCCGTCCGGCCACCACACCACCGGTAAGTGAAATATTGATGGTGTATGATAATCCCCAAGTGGAGGGAATCACCGTTGTACAATTCGATAAGTATTTGAGTGTAAAACCCACGAGGAGCTGAAGGCAAACTATCTATTCTCTAAGTCCATAACCCACTTATGTGCCCCTTCGTTCAAAGCAATGTGCTAGAGTGTGTAATGTTGTTTTTACTACTAACTAGAAAACTTTAAAGTGCTAAAAGAAAATAAAGGAAGTAAACTATTGCAAGTAAAGTGAGTGAAGTAGGTGCAGGTATCTCATGGAAGCAAGTTCTTAGGAATTTTTTTATTTCATTTGTTTGGTTCTCACAATTAGTGAAGCACATGAATATTATTTTTATTGTTTCTTCTCTAGAGAGGACTCATGGATAGGTGCAGCCATAAACATGAGCAATTACACCCCTAATGATTGATCCCAAGACCGTTACCGAGCAAACAAGGGAGTTTATAAGACATAAAGTCCAATCGATGTAAGTTTTAAGGTCCCAATAATTATATCTCCATTTAATTAACCATGAATTAATATAGCATGCATATGTAAGATTTGGGACACAATTTCTTTCAATATCCATCTATCTCTCCTTCTATCATCGTGCAACGATGACAACCTTATGCGTCCCCCGACATATGTGTGCACTCATATATCAGTATATAAGATCATAATAGAAGATAACATATACTTGTTTGCAACCAACAACAAACTATTTCATAATTGTCATAAATAAGTCACTACTCAAATATAGACATAGAGACACAATAGATCATGAGAAAACAATAGATTGCATCACACATCATGTTTGCCAAGAGAATACAGTAGGGGATGATGGAGAAGTTTTGTAGATGACGACGTAGAGGTGCAGCCCAAGGTGAAGATGGCGAATGAAGATCCCCGTGGGGGCGGCCTTGGGAGGCGGCGGCGCCCAGCAGCGGCAACTCATGGAGGGGCAGCGGCACCTTGCCCCTTATTCTTCCTTGGAGATGGTGCTGGTGTGAAGGATGTTCTCTCCCTCCTTGGCATCTTTCAAGGAGAGTGATTTTCGTCAAAATGGATGGGGAGCTTCAAAAGTAGGATTTTCCCTTAATATATAGAGGTGGAGATGCAATCCAGGCCATGAGATGGATGTTCATTTGATCCAACGACTCTTGGACACCTATAGAACCTTCCTAGGAATCCTTTGTGTACTTTATTAGCTCATAAAAATTGCGGCTTGGCCATATCCCTTAAGTATGAAAAGAGTTTGAGTCAATCATGTTACAAACTTTCGGATTCCCGAAACTGCCTATGTATCCTTCAGTAAAACGGGTACATAGGTCTCATACGAACTCCGTTTGAGGTGTTCTTTAGGTCAAATGAACGATATGGAAAGTGTACACAATGTGGTTTAGAACTTTTCCATTGGACTTCATATTCAGGCATCTTCATGGACATATTTGAACACAATTTTCCAGGAACAAATTTCAGGAAACTCCAAATCTTGCCATAATGAGCTGTTCCCTTCCATGTTTGTGTGTTTTGTACACAAAAAATGTAAAGCAAGAACTTGTAATTTTTTGCAACTATTAGTAGGTTAACACCTATATATATAATAAAGTTACAAAATTCTAATAATTTTAACATAATAAATTACAAAGTTCATGTATGAATTTTACATGCATCACCGTACTGCGCCGTTGGAACGCTGCTAATGTTTTTATGGAATTTTTAAAATATGTTGCTTTTATTTAATTTAGCAGAAATATTAACAACAATATTATATATCAGTATCAACAAAACAACATACTGAGACTTCACCAACAATAGCTAGCAAAATTTGTTAACACTTCAACAATAAGAGTACCAATAATAACAATGGCAAGTTCAACACTTATTATATGTATCGTAGATAACATAAACGATCTTCTTATCTTCGGTCGTTGTATATCACATAGAATCTTGGATGATTTGCTTCGTAAACATACAACCAGAGCCTCCTGCTAGTTTGAAACCCCTTCTCCTCGCCTAATCCTCTCCAAGTGGCGCAATGGAAATAGGTTTAGTTCGCTTCATTTATGACGAGAACATTGTAGGCCAGGACATCATCGACGATTTAACTGGGCCAATCATGTTCCACAGTATTCTCAACTCGGCCACTACAGAGGTCTTTTTGTCAGTGCCAATGTTGATTTTCTCCAAGACTTCATGCCTTGCAAAGTAAGGGATGATCTAAGCCACATGTTGAAGAATGATAATTAGATAAATTTTGTAGAATAAAATCAGCCAAGTTGAAGTCTTTAGTTATTGAACCAGATATCAAGATGCTTCAAACTCCGACCTTTCAGGTTCAGAAGTACCTGAGCACTTGTTGAGATCAGATGCAAATGATTTTCCAGGATTTGATAACATTGCCTTAAATAAACTACTTTTGTCACATGTTGGTATCTATGGTAGTTGAGACGACGCCGAGTTCAGAATGAGTTGGAACCTCCCCATTCTAGGTGCAAGATGTCGATCCTTGGGATCGTGGTTAATGCAATGCATGCTTTAAAGCCACGCCATGAAGCTGTTGGTGTCAGATGGGAGAAACCTAAAACTAGACATATAAAATTGAACGTTGACGCTTCTTTCTATGCATATCGTTGTTAAGGTGCTAATGTGGCTATGTTGTGTGATAACCAGGGCACCTTCATCCCATCTTCGACGGCTTTTTGTTTCACATGTGACCTCTCTAGCGATGGCGGAGGCAATGTCGATGAAGAATGGCCTAAATTTGGCTGCTAGAGCAGGGTGCACCAGATTGTTGACTAAAGCATGCACAAGACAAACCTAATGGTGTAATGAGTCATCTATGTTTGCTGAATGTGTGGACCTAATCCCGGTGGATGCTTCAATTTGTTTTAAGTTTTGTGCAAGGAAAGCAAACTTGGTCTAGCTAAGTTTGGTTTTGTAATAAAAGTACTCCTTAGTTGAATCGATGAAGTCCCTAATTTCAGAGTGAGCTATCTGATGGAAGATGTAATGTGAGTCGCCGATTAATCGAGCGTGCATATGTATATATTGTGTTTCTCGCAACAAAAAGGGGCTCCTTTGATTCATAGATAGAAAAATCATAGGAATATGAAAAGTATATGATTGACATGTCATGGCTACGTGAATCCTCTGCGAAGATGAAGTTTGTTTGATTGTAGCAAAGAAATTTTTTCATGAGCATTTTTTATAAGATTTACACTACAAGATTCCTATAGAATTTCCTATAAAATATGTTCCAATCGATCAAACAACATATGTAGGAAATTTCTATAGAATTTAAATCCTACACAATTTCTATGAAATTCATATGAGTCAAATGAGCCTTAAGACGTGACATAAACTAACTAGATTCGCAAAAAAAAAAAACTTAACTTTTTTTTTTACAATACTTCTGAAATAAGGAAACAGAGCACAAGATGACAAGATTCACAAAGTCGCCCTCCGATCCAATCCTTGGGCTGGTTGAGCCCAACCAATTCGCCCTCCCGTCCCGTCTTCCCCGGCGAGGTCTACAAGCATGGCGACGCCACAGCGCCGCCGTCCGCCGCCGTCGCTTCCTGACCACCTCCTCGAGTTGATCTTCGCCCGCCTCCCGCCGGAAGACCCCTCCTGCCTCCTCCGCGCTTCCCTCGTCTGCAAGCCCTGGCGCAACCTCATCCACGCCTCCACCTTCTTCCTCCACCTCCTCGACCTCGGCCGGGCACCCCAGATGCTAGGCTTCCTCCACGACTCCGATTTCGAGGGCCGCCTCGAGTACGTCCGCACCTCCCCACTCTCCTTCCCCTTCCCCCTCCCCGACCGCGACTGCTGGTACCTCCTCGGCTACCGTCACGGCCGCGCCCTCTTCCACTCCAGGGGCACCGACAACCTCAGCCTCCTCCTCTGGGTGCCTTTCACCGGCCAACGCACGGAAGTGCCGGTTCCCGCGGCGTTCCATGCCGAGCGCACCTACGCCACCGTGATCTGCGCGGCGGACGGGTGCCACCACCGCGCCTGCCACGAAGGGCCCTTCTCAATCGTCCTGGTGTTCACCGACCCCGAAGAGCAAGACGCGGACCGGCGATACTTCACGTCGGCGTGCGTGTACTCGTCGGAGACTCGCACCTGGGGCAAGGTGGTCTCGGCCAGCGGCGTGTGCCTCATCTGCGATACCCCCGCCGTGCTCGTCGGGAAGTCCCTGCTCTACTTCCTGTCCAACTGCGGGCGCATCGTCGAGTACGATTTGGCCCGGCGTAGCCTGGCTTGGATCAGACCACCATACCGTGACCCCAACGCCGCATTCTACAAGAGGATGATACTCGTGCAGGTCGGGGATGCTGGGCTTGGAGTCGTGCTCGTGCAGCCCGACCCTGATACGCATGGGTTTTCTGATGGCTCTGATTGTCTCTGCGTCTGGTCAAGAAAGTCGAATCAAGGTGGTCATGCGGAATGGGTAGAGCTTGGGGTAATCTACCTTCAAGATTCCATCTCTCATGTTGTCAGCACCACGTCCGTAGGCATAACAGCATTTCTCATTGGCTTTGCCGAGGGAGCAAATACTGTCTTCCTCAGCACCCGGGAAGATGATGCCATTTTTACAGTTGACCTCCAGTCAAAGCAGGCGAGGAAGGTGTCCCAGTGTACCTGGACTATCGACCGTTTGGCACCGGTTCTCACCTCCTACACTTCAGCTTCTACACTCCAGGCACCTCAAGGTGAGCACCGAAGCCTCACTGCTTTCAGCTCTAGCGATGAGGAGGAGGAAGAATGGGACGAAGATCAGAGACGATTGATGTTTGGCATGGGGCTGGAAGCCATCGAGAGGGGGCGCTTTGTTGCTGCTGTTGATTACCTCCGCAAGGCCCTGGAGCTCAGGTTTGGAGTCTACTCCCAAACGCCATTCCTATTAACTGCTCTTAATGATTTCCCATTGTTTTCTTGTGCCCTTTGCTTCGAGGCCTTCCAGGCTTTGTCTTTTGTAGTTTGGGATGCAACCTTAGTGGGTTTCAGGTGTAAGAAGGATATGTGGTTACCAAATGGCTGTTTAGGTTTCTTGTGCTCAGTGGCTTGTGATAAGAGTTTGATGAATTATCGAGTGCCCTGTTCTATTTGATACCAATACTTGGGAGTCGGAGGATCTGGCTGGCGATACATTTGTTATGATGTGTGAGCTGCAAACAGCATCAATTTAATGTGCAGTTACTTCAGCGGTATGTGTTATCTTATTTCGTAAATATGTCTATGCATCTCAAGTACCTACTAGATGCAAATATTTCATCACAGTCTGGTTTATCTATATATGCTATCGCACAATGAATCTGTTGCACGATTATATTTCTTAATCTGAGCAAGCACTTGTCAGTTGCTATAAAAGGTAATCAACATAGAAGATAATTACTCATTGGCACCTTTTGTCATCAGAATGATGGATGTATCAATTGTGGATTTGTGGTGGTTAGCTTAAATTGTTTTGCTATATCTCAGACTACGTCACCTGTTATGGCCTTGCATTATAACCTTAGCAATGACAAGTTTACTCCTTTTGCTGTCACCTAGGGTTGCACGTTACGGTGAACTTTCTCCGAAGTGTGCTAGCACGTATTACCAATATGGACGCGCATTGCTAAAAAGAGCTCAGAAGGCGGCCAGCATTGCTCCCAAGAGTCCACTATATGAAAAAACAGTTGAGGGTACAACCAGCGGATCTGATACTGGAAACTCGGAGAATAGTGATAGCAAAGAAGGTATAGCTTCATCTGTTTATGTTCATACAGTCATATCAACTAAATTATATCATTAGTTCGTGTATCTGTATATGTAATAACAATCTCCTGATCACAAGCTTTCGTCGCTCCCTCTCTCTCTGCCTGTACCGGCTAAATGGTACACAGAATAAACTGCTAATCGCTAATCAGTAATGTACTCATGTATTGGCAAAGTAAATAGTCTTGTTCGGAACTTGGTGATGTTTGCCGTTTTGAGTTGTCTCTTGAATTCTCGTCATCATCAAGTAAGTGGCCATTTAATCCAAGTGGTTTTGCTAGTATTGTTCTTGTGGCGCATTCAAATTTTAAACTATAAGTAGTAGATGACTTTGCAGAAAGTAGAAAATGCTTTTATTGCTCATAAAAAACTTGTTTATGTGCTGATCATATTTTTTACATGTGTATGCCTGTATAGTGCACATGTAAAAAGAATGTACTTATTTTGTGCCTGTTCATACACTAGAAATTGCTGAATGGCAATGCCAGATTAAACAAATATGCACAATTGAAGCACTGATTCATTCAGTTCGCAGTTACCTGTGTCAAACCAGTGAAGTTGCTCAGGCTAAGTATTACAACAAGAACATCCATCTCTTTTGGTTAAAAAAATAAGTCACATTTTTGTAGTTGCATGTTATTCAATTTATGCATTAGTGTGAATTTTCTTGTCTAACATTTTGGTTTGACTTTTGACCAGTTTACTCTTGGATGCACCAATTATTGACCAATGTTGATTGTGTTAAACTGGTTAAGTTAGATCCTTTACGGAACGATACATATCTTGTTGCTTTTAATGCTGATTGCTCTTTATATTGTTTCACAAACACTGGAACTACCTCCGATCCATAATAGTGACGGGGTTTTAGTTCAAATTGACAAATTTGAACTAAAAACCCAACACTTATTATGGATCGGAGGGAGTATGATTTATCTTCTTGTTTAGTGTGTTTTCCTTCCTGCCATGGTTCATACTGAAATTGCCGTTCATTAGGGCAAAATTCAAATAGGAAATATCAGGAAGATAGGAATGGTGACGGTGACAAGGATGATATCAAGGCAGCATGCAATGCTATTGATTCTGATTTGGATCGTGCCTCGTATATGCTGGAAGTTGCAAGAGGAATAGTTGAAGAAAGCAAAGTCAACACTGTGGAGACCTTCAGAATCCTTTCTGCTCTGACTGAGGTGTTCACGGAAAAGAGCAAGAGGTAGTGCCTGTCTTTGTTACTCATGCATCACATTTAACTGGCGAATGGTGACACTGCAGAGGGCGACTGTGACTGCATCAAAGCTTTAACCATCCTATCTTGGGAGTATTGCCAAACTGTATCCTGGTTGTGGACTAAACTTTCAGTTGTCCATCGTATAGTTGTATAAAGCACAGCAAATTTGCAAGCCCAAGTGCTGCATATTAACTGAATTTTGTAAGGTAAATAAAGTGGATTTTGTTCATGTTACCAACATGGTTTTCCTGGTGAATGTTGTGATGATGTTGTGGTATTGTGGGAGTTCTTTCAAGACCGTATGTACACTTCCTGAATTCTGAGCCCAATGTTCCATATGAAGTCTGCTGTTTTCTTATTAACATTATAACTTTCTGTCATGATTCTATGTCTAGTTTTTCTTTTTGAAATAAACATCAATATATTAAGAAAGCAAGCCGCCTCATTAAAAACCTTCCAGACCCCTTCGGTACCTTGGTAAGGAAAATAGTGCGTCTGAAACGGGAGTGGTGTTTTGGAACATGGGAGCATATGCTCCCTCTATTTTGAAATGCATCTTACACATATTTTAAATTTCAAAAAAATTGAAATCAAAAATTCGCATATAAATCTTCTCGTGCTACACGCTTACAAAATTGTTTCATAAAAAATCGACTTATCGTGTGACGTGTGTAAAAAAGACAAAACTCAGTGCTAAAAATAATGCTTTTCACAAGATAAGTTTTCTCTTTTTTATATAGACCACAAAAAATATTAATTTTTCGTGAAACTTGACGAACGAACATATATTATGAAGATGTAATTGTAAAATTTTTTGTTAAAATTTTTCGACATTTTGAAATATTTTTTTTTGGTAGAGGGTGCATACGCACCCGGGAGCCGAATTGAGTTTCCGGTCTGAAACTTGCTGCTCTGAGTTCAAATATTCGGTACAACCTCCAACACAGTTACATCACGAATAACATCAGCTCTAATAAAATCTGGAGGCCTATCATCCCAAACTAAACTAGTTTTAGTCTCACATCCATGCTTTGCTAATTTGTGAGCCACCATATTTGCTTCCCGATGACAATGTTGAAAGATCACCAAATCCATCCTACTGGCAATTCGATTCTATGTCTAGTTTCCCACACAAAAACGTCATATATTGTAAACCATGTCCAAGTAAAAGGTACCCAAAGCATAACCCCTCGTACGAAGCCGGCTAAAACATCCACGCGTGGACGCGATGTGCCGTGCTGCGCGCCTGTCGCCTGCGTCGTCTGATCCGATCTCGTCTAGTGCCTTCCACACGCCGCCGCCTAGCTGCTACTTGCATGCACAACTTTCGATTGGTTCTGCCGCCATTCAATTTCCTTCCCGCAGCCCGCAGCCTTCGAACCTCCTCTGATACTACTTGTTACCATCATAGGCGCATAGTCGATCTACGAGAACCAAGCAATCATTTTTTTTTGAAACGGTAATATATTAAGTTAAACTGTAGCAAGCTTCCAGGTGAAAATTTTGATCTTTGGTGGAACCTTGGCGTCCCAGATTGTCTTCCATACTACGGTTGCCATGGGAGGATCTGCTGGTATTTGTGTCATATGCAAGCTTCTCATTCAGAGCAAGTTTGTAGGCGCTTCTAACAGAGAAGATACCATTTAATTTAAAGTGCCAAGAGACGAAGTCCTCAACTTGAATTTTTTGGGATTCTGATTTTTAGTACCTTCTCGGCATCGTGAGGCATAAAGATTTCCCTCACCTTTTCTTCCTTCCATTCACCTTTCTCGTGATCGATGATGTCCTTCACCCACCTGATCCTCGATTTAGTTTGGTTAGCGGTGACTTTGAAGTCGCCTCTTGGGATCCAGTTATCCCTCCAGATTCTCACCTTCTTTCCATTGCCGATTCTCCAAACAATTCCCTTCTTTAGCAGCTCAAGGCCATGAGTGATTCCTTGCCATCCTTCCATGAGCATGGAAAGGGAGGCGCCATGCTTGTCTAGCAAGTAGGGCTTGGTTGAACAGTCTGAGATCCCTGAAGCCCATACCCCTTGGCTCTTGCTTTTTATTAGATTTTCCCAGCTCGTCCAGTGTATGTGCCTTTGGTCCTGGTCATCACCCCACCAGTAGTTTCTGATCATTTGCATAAGGTCCTCACAAAGACCGGCAAAGAACTTAAACATGCTCATAGTGTGTGTTACCAAGGCCTGAAGAACAACTTTGATGTGCACCTCCTTCGCAGCCCCAGATAGATACTTCTCGGTGTAGTTGTAAGGGTACATTGCCCCTATGTGTGGTTTTGGTAATTAATGACAACCCCTATGGACTAATGTTTTCACTGAGTTTATATGAAGGAATATTCCATAGGTACTACTTGTACTCCATGTGTTGGATTCAAGTATGGATGCCATGAAGATAAAGGTATACCTTGTGTATTGGCATCAAGATCATCGGTATGAAGATATATATGTGATATGATCAAGAAGAAGAAACGAAGATGGAGTTCTTATGTGGAACTCAATATTAGCCATGCTCTATCTTATGTGAGTATGAGAAGATACAAGGTTGAGTTGGGCAAGTTATGTGGATACTCTTATGTGTATTGGCATCAAGATCATCGGTATGAAGATATATATGTGATATGATCAAGAAGAAGAAACGAAGATGGAGTTCTTATGTGGAACTCAATATTAGCCATGATCTATCTTATGTGAGTATGAGAAGATACAAGGTTGAGTTGGGCAAGTTCAAGATGAGCATCTCAAGTGAATCACATGCTTGAAGCTTGCCATCCATTTGGTGATAATGGACTAGTGAAGATGTGCATCAATGGAGCTTTCCCATCATAGTGTATGGGGGAGCATTTGTGAGCCTTCACGAAGCAACATTGGTCAAGTGAGGCATTCCGGCTTGAGTGAAGCTTGAAGAGTTATCATCAAGATCAAGCGGGATGCGCAAGGCAAAGGTATGGCCTTGCTAGGTTTTCCTTTTACCGGTCTCAAGGTGGATGTTGGGAGACCGGATTATAGGATAGATAGCCGCACTATTAAGAGGGGCTTTCGGTTGAGTAACTTGATCACATCGTCTTAGAGAGCTCAATCCTTTGCATACTTTGCATATCCTTATTGCTTCTTGGTGTTTCTCTATGTGAGGTTCTTGAGCTTGTTGCTAGCTTTACAACAAGCCCAAGTTCATCGAAAACAGAGTTCGCATGCATCTTCTATTGCGTTTTCGAGGTTGGGCGATTTTACCGGTTATTCATGATATAAGGTTCTACCTTTTATATTCATGATAAAATCCCCTCCTACAGACTTGTGTGTTTTCACTTTCTATTTGATAGCATTTGTTGTTATCTTCCAAACAAAATTGGTTTCACTCGAATCGGAATTCGGGAGCATTAGTTATTAAAGAAAAAGGAGAAAAGAAGAAAAAGAGGAAAAAGAAAAGGGGCAGCCGGTTGGCGGCCGGTCCGCCGGGCCGCACGCCGGCCCACCCGGGGCAGCCGGTTGGCGACCGGCCAACCGGCCCAGGCGCCGGTCCGCATCTCCCCAGCCCGGCGCTCTCCCCGGCCCGACCGGGATCTCCACCGGGCCGCCTCCCCGCCGGAAGGCCCACGCGGCCTGGCGCCCCCCCGCGGCTCGGGCCATTCGCTGCCCCGTGCGGCGCTCCGCCTCGCCCGGTCGGTGGGCCGGCCCGACCGGATGCCTGACCGGCCTCCCCAGCCCAGGCTCCGGTCGGCCGGCCTGCTGGCCGGCTGGGCACTTTTTTTTAGCCCGTTTTTATTGCTTTTTCCTTATCTTTTCCCCCAACGGCTTTATTTGCTCCTAGCTATAAATAGACCTTCTTCCACCTTGAGCAAATAACTTCTTCCCTTTTCTCTTACCTCCATTGTTGCATTTGAAGAAGTTGCTCTCTCCCTTGATTCCTCCAACCATTCTTGCTCATACTTGAGGATTTGAGAGAGGAGATCTAGATCTACACTTCCACCAAACCATTTCTTCTCTAAGTGAGGGAATCTCTTGGGATCTAGCTTGGAGTCTTTGGTTGACTTTCACCCTTGTTCTTCCTCTCCAATCTCATCCTAGCATTCGTTGCTTTGGTGGGATTTGAGTGTGAAGGACTTGAACACCTCCGGTGTTCTTGCTTTGCATCATTGCATAGTGTTGAGCTCTCCACCACGATTTGTTCGAGTGAGAGACCGTGAGCTTGTTACTCTTGGAGGGTGACCTCCTAGTTGGCTTGGTTGGTGTCCCGGTGATCTCTTCGTGGAAGATTGTGAAGGGGCTCGGGCTTCTCCTTCGTGGAGCTTGTGAAGTGGTTGTGGAGCTTGCCATCTCCGGAGCGGAGGAAAAGCTAACCATAAGGAAAGGGCCATTATCCTTCGTGGGTGTGGTTCGGAGAATAAGGTAAGCCTTCGTTGCGCGGGGAATCCTTCGTGGGACCTCCACTCCTCCAAACGTGACGTACCTTGTTGCAAAGCAAGGGAACACGGGAATACATCCTCGTCTCCGCGTGCCTCGGTTATTTTTATACCCGAGCTCTCTTTCCTTGTGATAGCCATCGTGCTTGAAGTACATATATCTTGCTATCACTTATGCTACATATATCTTGTGCCTATCTTGCTTAGCTCTAGTTGCTATTGTTACACTTAGTTGAGCTTAGCATATTTAGGGTGTGTGCTTGTAAACTAAACGATAGTTTAATTCCGCATTCTTACAAGACAAATTCGCAAGAGTTTTGTAATTGCCTATTCACCCCCCCTCTAGGCGACATCTCGATCTTTCAATTGGTATCAGAGCAAGGTCTCTCCTTGTTTAAGGCTTCACCGCCTTGAGAGTAAAGATTTCGGCTAGTATAGTGCACAATGACACAATTATCTTTAATGGCACAAATTATCTTTTGTGGAGAAATTTCTTGCTTTGTAATCTTCGGACCTTGTGTCCACATATAGAGCAATTTCTAGATGTCGGTTTTTCTCCTCCGATGGATTCTCAAAATCTATCTTTAGAGGATGAGAAAAACTTACATCTTGAAGCTCAAGTATCTAATGAGCTTTTATTCTCCTTGAGACCCGATTTTCGTAGGTTCTTGATATATATAAAGCGAAAATCGTCTCATGAGATGTGGATCAAGCTTAAGGAAATGTTTGGTGGATCCACTTCTCAATTGGTCGATGGTGACTCCGAGGAGCTCTCTTCCCCTTCACATCATGAAGAGCTCCAAGTTGCTTCCACCTCCGGTCGTGATGAGTTATCATCTTCTTCCACTTCACCAACGTGTAACAAGACACGAGGTAATGATATGGTGAGTGGTGAGGAAAATTGCAATGTTGATATTGTGCTCAATAGTGATGATTCTTCATCTCTATCCCATTGTAATGCTTCCTCTTTGGACTTAAACACATCTAGCATTGAAAATAACCTACATGCTTGTGTTGATAGTCCTTGCATATCATGTGTAAATTGCTTACATAGATCTCATGATGATATGCTTACCTTGTCTTGCTCCCATAATCAAAATGCTTATATTTCCTCTAGTTGTTTGTTGACTAACAATGTAGAGGAAACCAAACACTCTATGGATCAAGACACGTTTTCAAATGAGGATTCAAGAATATCTTCATCTTCATCCTCCGGTATGCACATGTGCCTTATGGCAAATGGATCAAAGGTATCTCCTACTTTGACTCCTAACACATCCTCTGATGATGAGAATGATGATGATGATAATGATGAAGAATATAATACCTTGGTGCATAATATGGCAATAGTATATGCTTCTCTTCATGGTAATAATGAAGCTCGTGCTAATCTCGAACACTCTATGGATACCTTGAATAAATATAGGGAAACCATAGTGGAGTTGGAGTCCCATGTTGAAAATGAGGAAATGAGATTCACTCTCCTCAAGCATGAGCTAAAAGATGAGAAGCATACTAATTTTATGCTTACACAAAAAATTGAATCCTATATGCATGAAAATGAGAAAACTATTGTTGATGCTTGTGCTACTAACTCTAATTCTTGTGAAGCACCTACCTTAGAGGAGAATGTTGAGCTAAGGGCTCAACTTGAGTTGCTAACTAGCAATTATAGGGAATTGGAAAAAAGTCATAAAAAGCTCTCAAGCTCTCATGATGATCTTCTAATTTCCTATGATGGGCTAAAATTAGCTCTTGAGGCAAGTATCACTAAGGTAACATCTTGTGAGCCTCATATGGATGTTAGCACAATCTCTACTACTAATGCTATATTGCCATGTGCTAGTCCTTGTAATCCATCTAGTCAAACTAGTGATACACCTTGTGTTGGATTACTCACTTTGCCTTATTGCTCTAACAATGAAGCTTCTACTTCCTCTAGTACTTGTATTTCTACTAACCATGTAGAGGAAATAAAAGAGCTCGAGGCCCAAGTTCTTTCTTTGAAGAAAGACTTAGAAAAGCGTCATGGAGGGAAATCCGCACTTGACAAGATGCTAAGTGTGCAACAATCCCCCAATGATAAGAGTGGACTTGGATTCAACTCCAATAACAAGAACAAGTCCAAGAGCAAGAGCAACAAGAAGAAGGGCCAAGATAAAGTCAATGATCCGGCCAAGTTGGTTTGCTTCAAGTGCAAGGTTGAAGGGCATCATGTTAGATCATGCCCATTGAAGAAGAAGAAGCACTTGAGTGAGAAACAACAAGGGAAACAGCCGCAAGGTCAAGGTCAAGCTCATGCTCGACCTCAAGTTGAAGATAGGCCACTTCCCAAGAAGAATCAAGATATTGTTCCCCAAGAGAAGAAATCAATAAAGAAGAGAAAGGGGAACACTTGCTACTGATGCCGTGAGAAGGGGCACTTTGCTTCCTCTTGCTTAGGTAGTACCTTATCTAACCCTATAATTGTTGATGATGATTATTCTCTAGGGAAGGATAAGGATGGCAATGTGTTTGCCAAGTTTGTTGGAACTCAAAGTGGTTTCAAGAAAAGAACCATTTGGGTTGCCAAGCATATTGTGACTAACCTCTTAGGACCCAACTTGGTTGGGGACCAACAAGCTCAAATTTGATCAATAGGTGGTTATGGAGGTCATTGGAGATTTGGCTACTTCATGAAGAATTAAGGGATCTTCATATATTATATTTTGACCAAGCCAAGTCATATGGATTATCATCTATATCTTATATCCAATGTTCCTCCTTGCGGTAACTTATACTTCAACTCATCATATTTATTGTAAGTTACTTGCCCCTTTGCATGTTTGGTTTTGTACCAAATATTTGTGTGTATGTGTTGTGTCTTACTTACCTATCTTGTGTATTCAAGTATGTTTGTTTGACTCATCATATACTTGTGTATTGTTTTGGAGCCTAATGCATCTTGATGATATCTTATTTGGCTCTCTTTGAAGTGATTAATGGAACATCCCATTTTGGGGGAGTGATATGCTTTGTGCATCTCTCTTTCTTTAAAATATGTGTACATGGATACCACCACTTAGTATTGATATTGCAAGATTATCTAGTCACTATGTGGTGTGTCATACTCATGAGAAATTCAAATTCTAAAATATCCATTAATCATCTCTAGTTGAATTTTAGTTGCCTCTTGTTTTAGAAGAAATGTTTTATCACATTATGGGGGAGTAATATGTTTTGTACATATCACAAGCCTAGAAAATGTGAACATATGAGGTTATGCCACTTAGAGTTGATACTCTTAACTATCTTGTTCCTAGGTGGCATGTTTGCTCAAACAAGCTCCATTCCTAATAAAAATCCTTTATTACTCATCTTATGGGTTCTTGTTTGAGTAAGAAATTCTTGGTACGGTTTTCCTCAAATACATATCTCTATATCTTATTTGGGACACCGATTGCTTCAAGTTATTCCAATCATTGCCGTGCGTGATTGTTTGACTAGTTGAAGCTATCAAGAATCTTCATCCGTGCATAGTGCTTAATTCTATATACTTATCCTATGCCTTTTATTGTGAAGTTAATACTTACTATCATTGTCAATTCACCACCGGAAATTATTTCCAATATACCCATTGTCTTTGAAAATTGATAATCTTGTATGTGGTTGAATTCATGGATCATCTTCACCTTGGATTGCTTCTTATTTACTTATTTTATTTCCAAGAAATCTTCGTTGCTCCCATGTGTCTTCCTTGTCCCTTTGAAAAATCTTTTGATAAATTCTCTTAATTCATATCAAGTGTTTGTTTTGGAAGACAAACCTTTTCCTTACGGTACATTGTGCCATTGTGAAAAGTGTAGAGGGTTTGGTTTATTTGTTTGAACCTTGCTCTTTTGGGAGTTTTGCTATCTCATTCCTTCTTCTATGCTTTATTTGTTGAATGAGATAAATCTTTGAGCATGTTGCTTTATTTCATCCTTTATGCTCAATGGTTTATTCTTAGTTCATTTGTTGAACTTTGTTGAACAAATCTTTTGTGATTTGCGTCTTTGATATATTTTGGACAACAAATTTGCTTGTTCACACCTTTATGCCTTCTTCAATTCATTTGGTGTTTTGTCCAAAGTATATCTTTCTTGGATCTTTAAAGTCTTTATGCATGCTTATATGTAATTTGTTTATATTTGTAGCATGTTTGCCTTCTTTGATCCATTATATAGGGTATACTCCATCAAATCCTAAATGGCTAAGATGTGCATGAAATTCAAATTTCATCTAAATATGCACATATTTATATGGAGTGTGTCCTATATATTGTGGTTAGTCTAAACCAAGTTGGACCCAATGAGTTTGGGGACCAAGATGTACTTGAATGTTGTTTTAGGTACATTGGAGATGTAATGGAGGCTTGTCTCATCTATAAGGAAGGTGTTGTCACCATATGATAATTGGAGTCAAGCTAGGATGTTCGATGAAATCTTATCTACTACATCATGCCATTGCTATCTCGGTAACAAGTATCTTATTCATGCATACTCATATAGCATCCAACCTCTTGTAGGTTGCATCTTGGCATGAAATTCTTTATTTCAAAAATATTGCGATTCTTGAAAAATACTTTTAAAAGAAAACTTCTTATTGTACATTTGAGTAATTTGATAAGATGCATATGATAGGTTACATATATATATCATATTTATGATTCACCTATCACAAATATGCCCTCTAGCAATTTATTGCATATCAATTCCTCAAAGAGCTCTTGTGTACAATATTGATGAAATTGTGAAATAAATCCGTATTTGTGATACTTGTTGCCTCTCTCAAAACATTCCAACTAGCTTTACTTCCCTATTGTTAGTTGTGATGTTTTTGAGATTTTCTTGGTTGAAGCTCATTCATATACCACAAGTGTGTAAATTGGAGCCATAGGCTATATATGTTTTTTAAGCAAACATCCTTGGTATATTTTATGACTTCATCTTGGATATCATGTCTTATTTATTTTGTTAACCTCTTGTGTGTGCATGTTTCTTTATGGATCACTATGTCCACTTTAGAAACTTATATACATGAGAGCGTTAATCCATCAACTTGATATCCTTGTTCCTTGCCAACCATCTTTTACCCTTTTGCTTTTAGTGGTGTTGGTAAAGAAGATTTATGAGTGCTTGGTTTACTTGTTTTTCTTCATGCACTCATATCTCGTAATTGTTGGACTCAAGTTATTCTTGATAAGCATATTATTTTTTATCTTGGGTGTGTTCTAAATGATATAGAGGGAGTGAGGATTCCATGTTTGTGCATATTGTATTCAAATGCAAACATTATAAATTGTGCACGAACCTTGGGGAGCTTTCTTATTCTATTTAGAGCACTATATCTCTCTTATCATGATATCTTTGTTTGTCCAATTGGATCGTTGATTGCTTGCTTTATTTGTTGAAGCTCACTTCACCATGTTATCTTTATGCAATCTTTGATCCTCAATATAGTTTGACTCCCTTCAAGTATTCATCATTGGATATGTGCACTTGATTCCACTCAAATTATGAGAAGTGCACACTTTGGGGAGGAACTCACATTATATTGGCCTTCTAAATTTTTCACCCATTTTGACAATCGATGCCAACGGGGGAGAAGTTTAGAGGGTTTAAGGGAATGGTTTTATACTTAAGTTTGGTTTGTGCTTAAGTGTTTTGCCTCTCATGCATTCCATATTTATATGTCTTGCATGGTTGTATATATATAGTGGAAACTATCCCAAAGGTTAATCTTGACAATATATGCAATGAATTCATGTTCATCACACGTGCATACATTGTGGGGGAGTTTTCACTATATATATTGGTTCTACTCACATCTCTTGCATTTGTTGTAGTTGTATGAGTAGAGCCGGTTTTGATGTGGGCTAGTAGCTTTGTGTTACTTGACCATATCAAATACAACCTCTTGTATACAACTTATTCTCGGATAAGTTGAGTACTTGTTTCTAATATTCATTATATAAACCCTCTTATTGTGGTTGTCATCAATTACCAAAATGGGGGAGATTGTAAGGGTACATTGCCCCTATGTGTGGTTTTGGTAATTAATGACAACCCCTATGGACTAATGTTTTCATTGAGTTTATATGAAGGAATATTCCATAGGTACTACTTGTACTCCATGTGTTGGATTCAAGTATGGATGCCATGAAGATAAAGGTATACCTTGTGTATTGGCATCAAGATCATCGGTATGAAGATATATATGTGATATGATCAAGAAGAAGAAACGAAGATGGAGTTCTTATGTGGAACTCAATATTAGCCATGCTCTATCTTATGTGAGTATGAGAAGATACAAGGTTGAGTTGGGCAAGTTATGTGGATACTCTTATGTGTATTGGCATCAAGATCATCGGTATGAAGATATATATGTGATATGATCAAGAAGAAGAAACGAAGATGGAGTTCTTATGTGGAACTCAATATTAGCCATGCTCTATCTTATGTGAGTATGAGAAGATACAAGGTTGAGTTGGGCAAGTTCAAGATGAGCATCTCAAGTGAATCACATGCTTGAAGCTTGCCATCCATTTGGTGATAATGGACTAGTGAAGATGTGCATCAATGGAGCTTTCCCATCATAGTGTATGGGGGAGCATTTGTGAGTCTTCACGAAGCAACATTGGTCAAGTGAGGCATTCCGGCTTGAGTGAAGCTTGAAGAGTTATCATCAAGATCAAGCGGGATGCGCAAGGCAAAGGTATGGCCTTGCTAGGTTTTCCTTTTACCGGTCTCAAGGTGGATGTTGGGAGACCGGATTATAGGATAGATAGCCGCACTATTAAGAGGGGCTTTCGGTTGAGTAACTTGATCACATCGTCTTAGAGAGCTCAATCCTTTGCATACTTTGCAAATCCTTATTGCTTCTTGGTGTTTCTCTATGTGAGGTTCTTGAGCTTGTTGCTAGCTTTACAACAAGCCCAAGTTCATCGAAAACGGAGTTCGCATGCATCTTCCATTACGTTTTCGAGGTTGGGCGATTTTACCGGTTATTCATGATATAAGGTTCTACCTTTTATATTCATGATAAAATCCCCTCCTACAGACTTGTGTGTTTTCACTTTCTATTTGATAGCATTTGTTGTTATCTTCCAAACAAAATTGGTTTCACTCGAATCGGAATTCGGGAGCATTAGTTATTAAAGAAAAAGGAGAAAAGAAGAAAAAGAGGAAAAAGAAAAGGGGCAGCCGGTTGGCGGCCGGTCCGCCGGCCCACCCGGGGCAGCCGGTTGGCGATCGGCCAACCGGCCCAGGCGCCGGTCCGCATCTCCCCAGCCCGGCGCTCTCCCCGGCCCGACCGGGATCTCCACCGGGCCGCCTCCCCGCCGGAAGGCCCACGCGGCCTGGCGCCCCCCCCGCGCGGCCTGGGCCATTCGCTGCCCTATGCGGCGCTCCGCCTTGCCCGGTCGGTGGGCCGGCCCGACCGGATGCCTGACCGGCCTCCCCAGCCCAGGCTCCGGTCGGCCGGCCTGCTGGCCGGCTGGGCACTTTTTTTAGCCCGTTTTTATTGCTTTTTCCTTGTCTTTTTCCCCCCAACGGCTTTATTTGCTCCTAGCTATAAATAGACCTTCTTCCACCTTGAGCAAATAACTTCTTCCCTTTTCTCTTACCTCCATTGTTGCATTTGAAGAAGTTGCTCTCTCCCTTGATTCCTCCAACCATTCTTGCTCATACTTGAGGATTTTAGAGAGGAGATCTAGATCTACACTTCCACCAAACCATTTCTTCTCTAAGTGAGGGAATCTCTTGGGATCTAGATCTTGGAGTCTTTGGTTGACTTTCCCCTTGTTCTTCCTCTCCAATCTCATCCTAGCATTCGTTGCTTTGGTGGGATTTGAGTGTGAAGGACTTGAACACCTCCGGTGTTCTTGCTTTGCATCATTGCATAGTGTTGAGCTCTCCACCACGATTTGTTCGAGTGAGAGACCGTGAGCTTGTTACTCTTGGGGGGTGACCTCCTAGTTGGCTTGTTTGGTGTCCCGGTGATCTCTTCGTGGAAGATTGTGAAGGGGCCCGGGCTTCTCCTTCGTGGAGCTTGTGAAGTGGTTGTGGAGCTTGCCATCTCCGGAGCGGAGGAAAAGCTAACCATAAGGAAAGGGCCATTATCCTTCGTGGGTGTGGTTCGGAGAATAGGGTGAGCCTTCGTGGCACGGGGAATCCTTCGTGGGACCTCCACTCCTCCAAACGTGACGTACCTTGTTGGAGAGCAAGGGAACACGGGAATACATCCTCGTCTCCGCGTGCCTCGGTTATTTTTATACCCGAGCTCTCTTTCCTTGTGATAGCCATCGTGCTTGAAGTACATATATCTTGCTATCACTTGTGCTACATATATCTTGTGCCTATCTTGCTTAGCTCTAGTTGCTATTGTTACACTTAGTTGAGCTTAGCATATTTAGGGTGTGTGCTTGTAAACTAAACGATAGTTTAATTCCGCATTCTTACAAGACAAATTCGCAAGAGTTTTGTAATTGCCTATTCACCCCCCCTCTAGGCGACATCTCGATCTTTCAGTAGTCTAACATCTTCTTCTTGTATCTTTCTTTTATAGGTTGGAACTTGCCCTTCTTCATTCTGCCCTCGGGACAGGGAGACCCAGGTACTTCTCTTTGAAGCCTGCCTCAGTAACATTTAGAATCTTTGAGATATCTTCTCCCATCTTCTCGTCGCATTTGTTTCCGAGAAGGAGGGAGCATTTCTCAGTACTGAGGAGTTGTCCAGCGGCTTTCTCATAGTTTGAGAGAACCTTTTTAATCATCAAGGCTTGTTGGTGATCCGCCTTGAAGAATAGGAGACTATCGTCGCCAAACAGAAGGTGGGAGATACCAGGGCTGGTTCTGCAGATTTTTAATTCTTGCAGGCCATGATTCTCAATCTCATGCTGAATTAATTTTGAGAGGCCCTCTCCCACAAGCAGGAAAAGGTAAGGAGAGAGGGGGTCTCCCTGCCTTAGGCCCCTCGTAGGTTTGAAGCTCTGCAATAATTTTCCATGTAGTCTGACTTTGTATGACACCGATCTGACACAGGCCACGATCCAGTTGATCCATCTAGGATCGAAACCAAGTTTATCAAGGGCCTTTTCTAAGTAGGACCAGTCTACTCTGTCATATGCTTTACCTAGGTCATGCTTGTAGGCACAGAACTTCCCCTTGGCATCATTGCTCTTCGTGATAGCGTGAATTCCCTCAGTGATCAGCCGACCAGGGATGAAAGCACTCTGGGTTGGGGAAATGATATCCTGTAAGAGTGGTCTCAGCCTGTTGACAAGACACTTAGAGACCACTTTGTACAGGACATTGCAGAGACTGATAGGTTTGAAGTCAAAAAGAAGCTCAGGGTTGTCCTTTTTTGGGATCAGCACAATTACCGTTTCATTAACAAGTTCAGGCATGTGTCCAGTGGCAAAGAACTCTTTGATCGCTCTAATGACATCCGTCTTGAGAGTGGCCCAGTGCCTTTGGTAGAACCTTGTCGGGTAACCATATGCTCCGGGGGCCTTTAAGGGGCCAATCTGGAACAGGGCATTACTGATTTCATCATCCGAGAACTCTGCACCAAGAACTTCATTCATCTGATCCGAGATCTGCTTCTGTAGGAGGTCAGTAACAAGTTCCGCCTCTACTCCGGGCTCTGCAGTGAAGAAGCTTTTGAAGAACTCATTTGCAAGGTTCTCCATCTCATGCGTGTCGTCTGTTTTAGATCCATCCAGTTTTTTAAGGATCAGGATGTTGTTCTTCTTCTTTCTCCAGGTGGATTTTCTGTGGAAGAAAGTCGTGTTCCTATCCCCATCTTTGAGCCACTCAATTCTGGACCTTTGTCTCCAGTAAATTTCCTCTCTTTCCAACATCATATTCAGTTCCTTTTCAATCTCTCTCTTCCTTCTTTGGCTCCAGTAGTCCTTCCATTTACTGACATACATAAGCTCCTTTCTCACCTTCTCAATCTTTGTGTTGGACAGATCAATTGTTTTTTTGCTCCAGTCATGGAGGGAGGACATGACTCCCGATAGATTAGCCTCCACATCACTCAAATCAGAGGGGGGATTATGAGCAGTCCAGGTAATCTCCACATTTTCTGCCAGACTTTGATCTTTCTCCCGGTAAGCTTCATACCTATACACACGAGGGGAGTTTCTCACAGCACAATCTCCGTTCAGGTTAACAAGAATAGGACAGTGATCTGATCGAGGCGAGGTAAGGTGCGTTACCTGGTAGTTCGAGAAGATGTTGGACCATAAAGGGCAAGCCACAGCCCGATCCAGGCGAACCTTGACGTTGCGCCTGCCCGCTTGTTTGTTGTCGTAGGTCCAAGGATTCCCTTTATATCCCAGGTCATGTAGATTACAGAAGGCCAGAGTTTTCCTGAACTCTGAAATTTGCTTCTCATTTCTCCTTCTAGCAGAGAAGTGTTCGCTCTGCCAGTGGGTTTCGTTGAAATCTCCAAGCGAGCATCCAACATGGGCTTTATTCTTCTAAGCAGGTCCCACATGAGGTACCTAAGGTGTGTACGAGGCTCACCATACACAAAGGTGCATCTCCAGTTTATTTCTTTTTGGTGATCATAGATCATTACATCGATGATTCTATTATTTATTCTAAAAAGCTTAACATCTACACTCTCGTGCAAGAAGAGAGCCAGGCCGCCTCCCTTCCCATGCTCATGGAAGGATACAGAATGCTTCAGGCCCAGCCTCCAGCGCAGGTTCTCGACGATTGCTTTATTATGACGGGTTTCGGAGAGGAAGACAAGTTGGGGACGATGCTTGCGGATGAGGCGATGGAACTCCTGAACTGTCCTGGGCCGCCCAACCCCCGGCAGTTTCATATCATGGCGATCATGGCTCCTAACAGGCACGGTCGTTCGCGCCTGTCAGGTTTCCAGCTTCAACATTGCTGGTTGCTTCAGTCTCCTTGTCTCCGTTTTGCTTGTCCCCCGGGGGGTTTTGGTGATGCAGGCCCGGGGAGACGCTTCCTTCTCCTTCCAGGTTCAGTTCCACTTCACCGGCAGCCTCCCATGCCCGCTCCTTTGCAATCAGCTTCCTCAGGTTTTCAAATCCTAGGCAGTCTTCTAGGGATGGGACCGGGAAAATGTATTTCTTTTTCCCCGACCTCATGCCTAGGTCCTCATCATCGTGGTCATTTCGAGGGTGCGGAGCCCCCAGGGCTCCCATCTCCTCCCTTTGTCTGCCTCTTCCATTTCAGCAGTTTCTTCTTCAGGTTGGTGTTGATCGCCTGCTCGCTTGCTTTCGCCACACTTCGAGAACCAAGCAATCATAGCACGATAACGACACCGATATTTGGTAACGTAGTTCGGTGAATTCGCCTACTCCGCGAAACATAATTATGGGCGCTCCTCCCCTTTGATCCGCAGATCTTAGCCGTCTTGGGCACCGACACAAGCCGCCGGCTTCCCTTGCGCTCCTATTACTATCAAGTCGTTATACGTTACAACATGCGCTGCCTCTCACATTATATGGGAGGTCCAGGCTACTAGAGTTCGAATCGAACACTACACGTAATCTATCCACACTTATTACATCTCAAAGTTCAAACGTAACCCAAATCGTACACTAATACTCGACACAAACTCATACAGTGTAGCACGATATGGATTAAATTTAACGGCAGATTTTGTTAACTACTGTACGATTTGGAGTGGAGCCACGCCCACATTGCACGCCCATCTCCTTCGTTACCGGCGTCCGGCGCTTACCTGCGCCCTCGATATGCTCCCATCCGTGCGCCCTGCCGTAAAGAAATCATCGAACGGTTGATGCGCCGTTTCTCTCCCCGCGTTCGTTCTTTTACTGGCAAGGAAAAACCCAAATAAATCTGTATTTTAGTACTAGTTCCTTTTCCCCGTACCTGTACATGTATATGTATCGCCTTCTCTCGTTAGCAACAGAGAGCCCACTAGGAAATCGGAAAGGGCAGCGACGTTGGCGGCCGGGCATGGCATGCATTGTTGCTCGGAAGCGGAGCTGCTCCATTGAGAGTCCTCCGTCCTAGGCGATAGCCCGTCGGGATTAGCTCAGGAGGGCTACTTCAAAAACTCGAAGTCTAGGACCTCATTCACGAGTAGTTACTCGCACCGGGATTGGGGAGTTTAAGATCGCTAGTTGCGGCGGCGGGCACCGGGCAATGCTGAGGTGCAGGAAGATGAAGGCGCGCTACATGCACCGGGCTACGAGGAGAAGAGGAACAGCCGGCAGCGGTGGACGGCGTGGCCGCCGGTGCAGCGTGCGGCAGGGCAGCTGCTCGGCTCTAGGCATTGGCGGCGACCGTTTCTGCGCGGCGTCACGTCAGTTACTCAACATGGCGCCACCAGGATGGCGGGGCGTGAAGCCGTGAACTCAGGTCTCAGGGAGGGCTATGGCGACTCGGGTAACTGCGCAGGAGGCGGCAGGAGCGGGCTGCAAGGATTGAAGGTCGTCGGCGAGGAGGTCAGTGCTGGCACAGGGCGCGACAGCGGCCCAGCTCCTTGGCGAAGTAGTTAACCGCGAGAGGTCACTCCGTCGTTGTGGCGTGGAGTTGGCCGGAAGTGTGGCCGACGTCGTCAGTACGGCCATTGCCGAGGCGGGCGATCTCCACTTCTCCAGGTAGAAGGGGATTATTCTCCTCGTTCAGTTTTGATGTTCGTATTAATACTGTCGGTGTGTAATTTTTCTCCGGATCGAAAAACCCGCACGAAGGACCCGGTAGATGGAAACCGTCCGATGATTTCTTTACGGCGGGGGCGCACTGATGGGAGCATATCGAGGGCGCAGGCAAGCCCCGTCCGTCATCTTCCCCTGCATCCGCGCCAACACACGTGCACGTGCACCTACCAAACCCAAACAGACCGACAATACACCACGTCGCCCTGCTCCGCGCCCAGATCGAACACGACCTCTCCTCCGGCGTCCCCGGCGCCATACCAGTTCCGCCACTGACGTCGCCATGTCACCAGCGCGCGGTGATCAACGTGGAGGCCATGATGGAAAGCTCCATGCGATCAAGCAGCTCCAGGGCCGGGAAATGGCTTCGACAGTGGCAAGCAAGGCAGCCTGTACGAGGATGTTCCCGAAGCTCTGTCATGCTAGCGCGCGTGATTGTAAAGCTAATTATCCTAGTACTACGTAACTAAGTAGGATTCAGCATTAGTAGTAATAAGGCATTACGATCTCAAAAAAAAAAAAAGTAATAAGGCATTACATATATGTATCAATCCATTTGTACGACTACGACACCACCGATCTAAATCTGAGCATCTCCCATCACCTCTAACCCTAAGCCTCTCTCCCTCCCTCCCTCCTTTCTCTTTGCCGGAAATGGACACAGTTTCCATGTCGTCGGTGCCGCCGGCATTTCGTCACAGCTGCCATGCGAACACGTCGCCCTACGTGCCTCCCCCGCCGCCGCGTCGTGTCGTCGTCGCCCTCGTTCAGTGGACCCGCCCTGCTCCAGGGTGGCACAAGCTGAACTTTGACGGCTCGGTGCACCATGACGGCTCCGGGCGCGCGAGCATCGGTGGAGTTATCCAGGACAGCTACGGCCGCACCATGCTGGCATTCGGCGAGAGGACGCCGCACGCGGGGGTGGGCGAGGTCGAGGCCAGGGCGCTCATCCACGGCCTCCACCTTGCGCTGCAGAACGGATGTGACCGGCTGGTGGTAGAGGGCGACGACCTCACGCTGGTGCGCCTGCTCCGGGGCGAGTCGCCGCACACACGGATCCCGTGGGCCATGTACAACCAGATCGTCCAGCTGCTCAGCTACTTCCGAGACGTAGTGGTGCAGCATGTGTACCGAGAAGGGAACGCGGTGTCCGATGCCCTGTGCCATGAGGCGTACCGGTGCTCCAACCTCTGGACGGACCACCAACTAGTGCCGCCGGCGGTTCGGGCCAAGCTGGAGGACGACCGTCGTGGTGTCGTGCACCCGCGGTACCGATCAGCGTGAAGACATGATCAAGCAGATCGACTCCTCTTTCCGAGCCAAGAAGAACAAGAAAATCGATGGGGCAGAAAGCTAGAAGCATTTCAGAATCGGAGAAGACATGATCAAGCTCGACTTCTCCTCCCAAGAAGTACAAGGAAATCGATGGGGCAGAAACCTAGCTAGAAGCATGCCAGAATCGGAGAAGAGGTGTCCCGGCGAGATTTGGCATACACTTGGCGGCATAGACGACAGCCTGTTCCAGATATTCTTCCTCACCGATGTCTACCACAAAGCCACAGCCGCAATACAGGTATGAGTTGCATCCATTTCAAACTCGGGATAAGCAAACAACACTTCACAAATATGAGTTGCATCGTATATCCATTTTACACAAGGCTCGTCTTTCACACACTCATAATACATTTTGGTTTCGCAGGTCCCGAGGTGGTGTAGCCCTAGGCGCAAGCTATGTTCACCGCTTCAACAAAAGTATAGATCGGAGACGGCAGCAGAGCACGTTGTTCTGGCGCGATCCATGGATCCAAGGTTCTCCTAGGAATGTTGGATCCGGCAATCCTTGCGAGCTCGTCAAGCTATCTTCCAAGACTGTCCACAACCGCAGCAGCACTTGGACGAGACATCAGAGCCACCTCTCCCAACAGGCCATCCTTCAATTCATTAGCTTCTGGGGGGCAACCATCACTTGCCCCTACTCCGGATGAGACTCACTCCTCGAAATCAGCATACCGCTCAAATTCAGATGGTAACCACGTTCGTGCCCTCTCAGGTTTGGCATGGTTGCTGGCTTGGTTTCTAGAAGAACAAATGTTCCGATAGCAGCCAGCCACAGAGAGAACCTGCGACAGAGCCACAAGACCCCAAGGTACCATTCACAATCAGCAAATAGTTTTATGAGGTTGCATCTAGCTAGTAGTTAAACTCGGGATGTTTCGACAATTGCATACATTTTAAACTCTGAGACAAACAAACTTCACAAATATGAGTTGCATCATATACCCATACAACACAGAAGAACTGTACATGCCAAGGCTCTCATCTTTCACATACTCACCATACATTTTGGTTTTGCAGGTCTCCAGGTCGTGTCGTCGGAGGCGCAAGCGATGTTCATCACCACCTCTACAACAGTAGAGATCGGAGACGGCAGCAGCACAATGTTCTGGCGCAATCCGTGTATCCAAGGTACTCCTAGGAATGTTGATCACCTAGGAATGTATGCTCTGGCAATCCTTAGGCTCGTCAAGCTATCTTCCAAGACTATCCAGCAGCAGTTGGACTGGAGACATCAGACTATCAGAGGTCGCCTCTCCCCACAGGCCATCCTTCAGTCCATTAGCTTCTGGTGATCTGTGGAGATGGAGGTGGACTCAAGAGGGGACTCACTCCTCGAAATCAGCATACAACTTGTGCTTCGGATTCAGCCGCTAATTCCTTCAAGAACAAGGGCATGCTTCAACAGCTCAGCCCTATGCATCTTCCGAGCAATTTTGATTGAGACAAACAAGCACATCTTCAAGGACAAGAGCTCTACGGCATAGGAGGTGGTGGAGACGTTGAAGAACAGCCTAAAGGAGAGGAAAACAGTGAAGCTTCGTGGAATTGCAAGAGTTATTATACTGTACCATAATTGTAATAGGGTAGAGTGGACTAAGCCCTGATGCTCCGTCTGTGGAGTCATCAGTGGGACAGAGGCCTTGATCGCGCTGGCAAAAATCTTGTAAATTACATTCTCTCTATCTTAATTATTGACATGTACAGCTCCAGCGGTGTCCTCGAAAAAGAAAAGGTCTTGAGGTGCTCCATAAGGTTTGGAAACACGCTGCTCTTTGATGACCATAGCTTAAGGACCATCACGTCGTTTGCGCAGCTCTCCATCTGAATGCCACGGCTGGCATACCCCTGTCATATGCCCAGAAGAATATGTTATTTCCACAAGGAAACACTTTTATCTTGTACGCTAGAGAAGTTAATAACTGACAAAGTTAAAGACACAAGAGTTTGGTATAATCGTTTCAAGCCCTTGTATAATCATGAGTTGTTATTCATCAGGTTTCCTAAAGCCCAAAACATAAACATGTGGATACTTTATTAAAAAAAAACTTGTACTGGAATTGCTCCAAAACATGTAGTACATCTCGTCAGGATGCAGGATAAGTACACAAAGATTAGAAACAGTCCTTAAAGCAAGTAGGTAGATGAACAAGCAGCCATTGACCTCAAAAGAAAAGTCTATTTTCTTGGCTAACTCGTGGAATATCCAGTCGCGGATACAGTAGGAGCTTACTGGGCCAGAGATCGCCCTCCTTGATCTGTTGGGAACCTCCGAAGGGAACCAATGGAGAATGATCCCATTACAGAGCCTCCTTATCGTGATGCCGCTCGATGAAACGACCAGGCATCACTTGCCGGCAGGCCTGGCAGAAACATGCCTACATACACTTTTTCTGGGATAACACTGACGGCTCTCATAGATATCATCTTGCTAATTGGGGGTTGGTTTGCCAGAAGAAAGAGTTTGGGGGTATGGGTCTCCAAAACCTTAGAGATTTAACTTATGCCTCCTAGGTTGGTGGATCAGAAGGTACCATTTAGATGGTAACAAAATTTGGAGACATATTATTGATGCAAAATATGATTTGTTGCCGAATATCTTTTGGGCTAGACCTAATAATGTCTGTCCTTTTTGGAGAAGTGTAATGTGGGCAGCTCAATCTGTTAAAGTTGGCTACTGTTGGAATTTGGGTAAGGGCGATAAAATCCTGTTTTGGGAGGACATATGGTTCGGGCAATGTAGCCTCGCTATTGTGTTCTGGGATTTGTATGTGATCGCTAATGAGCACCTTGATAGTGTATGGAATGGGGTTGATCTGATGATCTCCTTTAAGAGAACTGTATCTCCCACGCTATATAATCGTTGGCTTGACCTTGTCAACCTTATGACCACCATTTCCCTCACTAATGAGGACAACATGCATGTGTGGATGTTTCACCCTTCTGGGGTATATTCTGTAAGGTCTTTCTGTGCAGTGGTTAATAATGGAGGGATTACTCCAGTCCATACTCCTGCTATTTGGAAACTTTCTATTCCTCCACGGATCCATGTGTTTTTGTGGTTGCTTGCGAATAACAAAACCCTGACTAGAGATAACTTACACAAGCGTAGGCATGTTGAGGATCGATCCTGTCTGTTCTGCTCTGAACCTGAATCAGTAGACCACCTTTTCTTTAAATGCTTTGTAGTCCAACAGATATGGGAGGCGTTATCTACTATTTTCAAAGTTCAGCTAGGTTCTGATTTTGAATCGATTGCCCGTTGGTGGGTCAGTAATAACAAGAATGCTGTTTTGAATATCTTTTGCTCTGGTGTGCTTTGGTCCTTATGGTCACTAAGAAATGAAATGTGTTTGCAGGGGCGAAGCTGGCTAGGCATGGATATGGTCTGGGGCAAAGTCATTGGGAACATAAGGACATGGCCAATACTCTGCGCGGATGTGCATTCAGCATTCAGGCTTGCTGGACCGGAATTTGCTGGAACTGGAAAAGATGAGAGGTGAACTGTTGCGGATAGCCTGGAAGTGACCTTATGCTAGGGCTGTAGTTGATGTTTCTATTAGCAGCTGTGGCCTTCCTCAGTTTCTACACCCCCTGTTTCTATGATGTTTCAATAGCTTTGATGTTGTCTGAAGTGAGTAAGCGGTAGCTCGTTCTGTCATGGACCTGGATGCTGTTACTTGGTTGCATTTTCATAAAAATGGAACCAGGGGGATGCCCATTTTTCTCTAAAAAAAAGAGTTCTTGGAGCAAAGTCAATCCAATAAATGTTGGAGCAAAGTCTATATATCCTTCCTGGTTACTAATGACTTGACTTGTCAGTGTAGTGCTAGTGCTATTTCTCAGTAGTAGGCTAAGGCTGGTGCCAACGCCGGCGGGAGCGGGGGCGGTACCGCCCGCCGGGAGGCGAGAGGGGGGCGAGACGGCAGCGCGGGGCGGTGGATCCACCGCCCGGCGGTAGCGCCCGCTACCGCCCGGCTGCCGCCCGCGCTGGCACCGAGAGGGGGGCGAGAGGGGGGCGAGAGCGAGGCGGTGCGGTGGCGGGTCGGGACGAGAGCGGGGGCGAGAGGGAGGGGGTAACGGCTTGCTGAGGTGGCGCAATCTGATTCGTCCACGTCAGCTAACCGTTGGGGTAGCCGTTGCTGGCTCAAAAAATTCGAGAAAAGCCAAAAACCCCAAAATTTCATCCCCACCCCCTATAAATACCCCCCATATGGTTTCACTCGTTCCACACCTCACTTCATCTCCTCCACTCTCCATTTCCACTCCTCTCAACGCCATGTCTTCGTCTAGCAGCAGTTCAAGCGACAGAATGGAGGGTGATATGATCGGTGCATTCCAGGCGGAGTATGAGGAGGCGATGCTCAACCTCAAGGCGGAGCCAAGACGGCCGCGACGCCATCGAGAGTTCATCAGGCGTGATCGTCTGGGTGCTCACGATCGGCTCTACGACGACTACTTCACCGACAACTGTGCTTATCCTCCGAGCTTCTTTCGGCGAAGGTATCGGATGAGACGATCCCTTTTTCTACGCATTGTGGATAGATTGGGTGAATACTCTCCGTATTTCACCCAAAGAGTTGATGCTCTCAACCGTGCTGGTTTTTCTCCCCTACAAAAGTGTACTGCGGCTTTGCGTTTATTAGCTTATGGAGCCGCTGCAGATACGATAGATGAGTGGCTTAAGTTAGCTAGACAAACTTCATCAGATTGTCTAGATAGATTCTGTGAAGGCATCATTCACTGTTACGGGGAAGAGTTTTGCCGTCGACCAAATGTCGCGGATACTCAGCATCTGTTAGCGAAAGCCGAGGAGCGTGGCTTTCCGGGCATGTTAGGGAGCATCGATTGCATGCATTGGCAGTGGTGGAACTGCTCCGGGACATTCTAGCAGTTCCGGGACGCTCCTACTCGAGGCGTACTCTTGGGTTGATCATGCGTGCATGTGTCATTCTGCACAACATGATCATCGACGATGAGCGTGATACAAATTTGGAGGACATCTATGAGACAGTTGATTCCAATGTCGGCCCTGCGATACACAACAATGCACCACCAAGCCTAGCAGCCAGGATTCAGATGGACAACAAAATGAGGGACTCACCGATGTATACACAGCTCCAGCATGATTTGATTGAGCATGTGTGGGCTAATGCCTAGATTATGTAATTTTTTCAAAATTTTATGTAATTTTTTCAAATTTTTATGTAATTTTTTTTATAATGTAATCGGTAACCATTTTAGTTGAATAAAATAATTTTCTTACATTATTTTGAATGTTTTAATCTGAAAAAGAAATGCTGATGTCGAGGAGAGAGAAAAGCTGATGTGGAGGAGAGAGAAGTGAGAGCTGGCACTATAGCCCGTGCACTGGCACCGTGGGGTGAGAGTGGGGTGAGAGTGAGGGTAAAAGCTAACGTGGCGAGGCTATAACCTGTGATGCATTGGCACCAGCCTAAGGTAATGTGTTCTGAATTTCAAATTAGAAGATAGACACAAGTTTGTTGCTAGTAGAACTGACAAGATCGTCTTTGTAGGACACTAGAGCCAAACTGAATTGAACCAAGGCGAGGAGGTGACGATGGATTATGCGGGCAAGGTGGGGAGGTGCGTCGACCATCCACTTGGGAAGCATGATCTGGCGGGCGAACCAGCGACGCTGGTTGGGGCCGCGGAGCCTGGCCGCGGCCATGGCTACGTCGGCCACGGCGGGCTAGTCGATGTGTGCCTCTGCCTCGGGGGAGGCTGGCAATTGGTCGGCGGATGGGGGAGACAGTAGGGAGTTGGCAACGCTGCGGGCGCACCCCGGCGGACTGGGTTCGGAGGGCGGCGCCATGGCTGTCTGTGACTGACTGATGGCGTAGGACGGCATCGTGTGTCGGGGTTGATTTGATTTAACTAGTACTAGTGAAATGCCCATGCGTTGCCACGACTCCTTACCTTCGAATGCTGCCTCATCTTCTCCTCCGATTCGCCCCGCCTTGCTTTGCCTCCACCCATCTTCACTGCCCGAATTCTTCGCCAGACGATGGTCGCCGCCTTTTGATCAATGAGAGAGAAGAGGAGACGGGATCGAGGGCGTCGCCGGTGGCACCAAGTTGACTACACCAAGATTTTGGGAATCAGATCTGCATCATGCCGGTCAAATAGACCGTCACCGCTCACATCCCCGCCCTCCAACGCCATGGGGTTTCCTCTGTGCCCCCAACAACACAGGCGAGCCCCCTGGCCTCTCTCTGTGTACTCCTTTCCATGCCGCCTGTGCTCTATGTAGGAGCAGGTAGGGCCATGAGGAGCCCGTGCCTGGATGGGTGGGGGCGTCTGTTACCCGAGGTCGTCGGCAGGCGGTGACTGAACCATCGCCTCTCTCGTACCATACGCTCTCTGCCCTTCTACATGGGGGATCTCTCTGATTTTGTGCAGCACATTGCAGGTGTTTGAAGGAGGAACAGGGCCGACAACCAGAACATGAGCACTACCGGAACAACAAGGTATAGACTTGATTCAAGCCTTTCTTCCTGTAAATTCGTTCTCTGAAGGTCTTTCTCCTTATATGTCTCTGAACGAGAGGAACAATCCATCTATAAATTACCAGTTCTTGGTCCCCAAATCTCTTTTGCAAGTTGGGCAGCCACCAGAAGCGACCTGGGAGTTGGAACAGTGGTTGTTTCAAGCAAACACGTAAGCCTCACACAGGCATGGTAAATATTGTCATGTGAATCTATATAAATTCAGTTTTTTAAGGCACCGATGGAAAACAATTTTTTCTTGCAAAAAAGAAACATCACCATGATTAGAAAGTAACTCTATGATCATATCACCATGATTAGAAAGTAACTCTTATGGGTTTTGATTGAACAATAAGTAACTCTGGGTAAACAAGAAGTAACTCTATGTGCTTTTTAGAAGTAACTCTATGTCGTTGCAATAATACATCATTATCTTGTGCAGAAAATGGCATGAGGTTCGTGAAACCAGGCTCAACACCAGCATGAGGTTCAGGTCCATCTGTCGAGTCTTCTACTGGTTCTTCAGGTATTTCTAGCTGCAGGTTAAACCAATCCATGATCTACAATGAAATTGACAAGTCAACTATTTAGATTACTTTCTAAATTACCTTGACCAGTTATAGCAAATTAAAACAACAGATTTGTTGGGGGGATGACCCCCGGTATGCCAAAGGCATGCCAAACCGGATGATTTGAGCCATCAAGATACCGGTTTAATGTTCGTACCGGAACATAGAGATAAGAAATTAGCTAAGTGAGGCTAAACCGGTATCCCCAAGAGGGGTATGCCGGAACCGGGTAAAGAAGATACCGGGCTACCGGAAAGAAGAGTATGTCGGTAGGACTGGTCAAAGATTCTCTCCAGAGCTAGAAGACAAA
>NC_061512.1:100279161-100308574 GCF_022539505.1 Lolium rigidum | reverse complement strand
AGGGAATGGTGTTAGCTAAAAGCAAAGATCTTAACCCGAAACTCGGGGACTGGCTATGCCGGTTTCGCGCGTTTCTAGTTAAATTTCGCGCTAAGAGCAAAGATCTTAACCCGAAATTCGGGGACTGGCTATGCCGGTTTCGCGCGTTTCTAGTTAAGTTTCGCGCTAAGAGCAAAGATCTTAACCCGAAACTCGGGGACTGTTTATGCCGGTTTCACGCGTTTCTAGTTAAGTTTCGCGCTAAGAGCAAAGATCTTAACCCGAAACTCGGGGACTGGCTATGCCGGTTTCGTCTGTTTCTAGTTAATTTTCGCGCTAAGAGCTACACTCTCAACACGAAACTCGGGGACTGGGAGGATAGACAAGATCCGGAAAGAAAGAAACCGGCATAAACAAAAACTTACAACAAAGTTGGCAAAACTTACCATCAGGTTGTTCGTGGCATCGAACCACGCGCTGTCCAGCTCCTTGACGGCCCGACGAAGCCGCATGAAGTGCTCCTCCGAGCTCCGCTCACCAACAGGGTCAGGCGCCGGTAGCCGGTCCTTGCCCGAGCCGCGGGTCGCCTTGGACATATCCGCGGCATTCCACTTTTCGGCGTAAGGCAGCAAGTGCCCCGGCTCCCGGCCTTCGCGTTGGAACGAAGTGATCCGGCCAAGCGAGGCCGGTGGCCTTCTCGCCGGCTGCGCTAGCGGCGCGGGAGACGTGCGGCACCAAGGGCTGCTGGCCGCGGAGGAAGCGCCGGGAGCCGTTGCCTTCCCCTTGGTGAGCGCCAAGGTGTTGGGCGGCGGCGCCGTAGAAGTGGTGCCGGCTGGCTCGGTGTGTGGAGCTTCCGGCGGTGGCGTTGGCGTAGTCTTGGGAGAAGGGGAGCGTCGGGCGCGTCGCCGGGTTGGAGCTTGCCGGCGCGGAAGCTTCCGGCGCGGCTTTGGAGGGGGAGGACTTCTTGGTCTTCTTCTTCTTTTTCTTCTCTAGGACGGGAGGAACCGGAGGTTCCGCCCGCCCGGCGGTTTCTTCTCCGACGCCGATGTCGGCTGGCGCCGGTGTTTTGGTTCTCAAGAGGGGAGACGGGGTCCTCCTGCGCGCGGTGATACTGGCGGTGTAGGGGCCGCGCGCCCGAGCTTGCGGTGCCTCCCGGAGGGGAGGCGAAGTGTTGCCGGCACCGAGATGGTGCCGGGCTTGAGTGAGGAGGAGGAGTTGAGGTCTGGCAGGTCCGGCGAGCCAAGCTTGAGCGCAGGGCTGAAAGAGAGAAAAAGAAGGGATTGGGAAAAAGCAACCGGAAAGGAACTTGATAAAAACAAAACAAGTAGAGAAACGGGGCCTTACCCAGAAGAGGTCGGCATCTGCCTGCTCTTGTAGCGCCTCACGCCTGTGATCTTCCCCGCTACAGGTTCAGTCCGGAAGCATTTGGAAGCGGGAGCCTGGCTCGAACCGGCATCAGAGGCAGGAGCCTTGTTCTTTTGGCCTTGGGCCATGAGTTTCTCCACGAACTCGTGGCCCGCCTCGGCCCCCAGAGGAGCGACGTGCTCGTGGACCTGTGGGTTGATGTTGGCTGAGGGAATATCTACAGAGAAACAATAACAAAGGAGTATGAGAGATCAAAAAGAAGAGCTACCTCGAGCAAGGTCAGGTCGTCAGACGAACCAGCCGGTTCCGGTGGAGATTTGCCAAGACGCGAGGCAGGAGTCCGGCCCATCTTCAGATCCTGCCAACGGATGAAGGGATCCGGGTCGAACTTGTCGAGACCGCGCTTCCGGCAAGGGCCCCGCCGGTCTGAGTCGATACGGGGGAAGCGGTCCTTGGCCTGAAAACAAAAGGAAAAAGAGTTAGTCGCGGTATGAAAGTTATCGGTAAGCCGACCTGAGTTGCGTAATTTCTTACTTCTTGGGTCGGAGGGTTAGTAGAACTGAGGGGCCGGAGGCCCCATTCCCAATCATCTGGCATAGCGATCGCGGCAGATCTGCCTAGCCTTGAGGACAATGTCCTTTTTCTTTGAGAGGAAGTCCGGTGATCTTGGTAGGATCACCGGGACCGTACATCTCGTTCATCTTATGAACGCGGCGCTTAAGAGGAAGCACCCGGCGTGAGATGAAGGCACGAATAATGTCATCAGAACAGATGCTGGTGTTCTTCATCAGCTCCTTCATGAAGCGTACCACCCTGTTTGTTTCAATATGATCCGTTTTCGGGTTGTAGCTCCAATTGATTTTTACGGCGCGGCCGGATTAAAAGGCGGCAGATTGATGAAATCTGCGGCGCCGCTGTTCCTCACGTAAAAGAAGGTCCCGTGCCATAACCGGCATGACTCGAGACCGGTAAACTTGAAGAAAGGGCTCCCTTGGCAAGAGCCAATGATGCAGGACCCGCATTGTACGGGGGGTTTTGGTTTAGGGATATCCTTGCCCTGAACGGAATTGATCCGAAGAGCAAAGAAACGAGCAAACGTCTCGCGAGTGGGACGAATGCCAATATAAGCCTCCATGAAGGTGGCATAGCAAGAGAGGTAGAAAACGGCATTGCCGGGAAGATGGTGAGGTAGGAGTCGGTAGAAGTCAAGAAATTGGCGAAAAAAGTCTGAGGCGGGAAGGCCGAAGCCGCGCTCGAAGTGAGCAAGAAAAACAACATGTTCACCGGGATTGAGCACCGGTTCAATTTCGTCACCGGGAAGCCGGCAGATAAGCGACTCCGGAATCCTACTGGACCGGTAGAGCCGATCGATCTCATGCGGCTAACGTTGGAGCCCATCCGGGCCCCGCGTGTGATGCCGGCGGGATTAACGCCGGAAACCTGGCTAGAGCTACCGGTATCCGATCGCTACCGGAATCGATGTCCATCTCGGGCCGGATCGGCGCTCAACCCGTCGGAACGTTTGCTATGCGGCTACTAGAGGAAGAAGCGAGAAGAAGAGGCGAGAGGAAGACTCCTCGTTCGACATAAGATTTGGTGAAGAGAAACACAAATCCCAAGATTTACCCCTCGCAAAGATCTACGAGTAAGAAAAAAGCAAAAGAAAAGGAGAAGTAAATATACTACCAACTCGAGATGCTGGAAGCGAGCAAGAGAGGGCTAAACGAAGATTGGGCCTAACACGAGGCGGCGGAGTAGCAGAGGAAGTCGCTCGCCGGTCGAATGGCGAGCTTGCGGTTAGCAGGGAAGTCCGTCGGCGACGAGGCGAGGAGGAGCTCGAGAAGGCACCAATGCCGCGGCCGCTGGAGGAGCGCCGCAGAGGCTCTTCACGCGGAGAAGTTCGGCGAGGTCCGGCGAAGCGCTAGCGGAGGTTCGCTGGGTGGCGGGTCTCGAACGACGAACGGAGCGGCGGAGACGAAGAGAGCAAGGCACTGTGCGCGAAGAAGTGGGGAATGCGAGAAGAGGAAGAAGAAGGGGCAGTTTCGCCTTATAAGGGAAGAGAGAGAAGTGGGCCGAAAACCGCTGGGCCTCGGTGGTTTGGATCGTGGGCCGCGACGGTTCGCTCCACGGGCCGCCACGTGGCGTGGTGATACACGCGTGAAAATAGAAGGCCACAGGGAAGTCCACACGGATCCAAAATGGTGGCCAGGATTCGTTGTGAGGGCGGTTAATACGCGCGGAGTCGAAGGAAGTGACCCACGACAGCGACGCGTCGATCCACGAGTGCGCATGTCTCTGACAGGCGCGGGGTCCGAAATATTCTTGACTTCGCCGAGGAAGTGTTTAATGACTAAGATGCCGGAGGATAAGACACCGGAAAATGTCTTACAGAGAGAGATAACGATAGTCCGGGCAAAGATGCCGGATCCAAGCCCAGCGCCGGGTAGATTAAACCGGTATCCTAAGGTAAAAGAACCTGGCATGGTCTGTTGGATAGAATCCGCCATACTATACCAGCTTCGGGGACTAATGTTGGGGGGATGACCCCCGGTATGCCAAAGGCATGCCAAACCGGATGGTTTGAGCCATCAAGATACCGGTTTAATGTTCGTACCGGAACATAGAGATAAGAAATTAGCTAAGTGAGGCTAAACCGGTATCCCCAAGAGGGGTATGCCGGAACCGGGTAAAGAAGATACCGGCCTACCGGAAAGAAGAGCATGTCGGCAGGACTGGTCAAAGATTCTCTCCAGAGCTAGAAGACAAAGATGAGCTAAGCAAAGTGGCTTTAAACGAAGGGGTGACGATAAAGAGAAGGATGACGGTCAAAGAAGCCGGAGGACGTCAGCATCCCTGATTAAAGAGGACTCCGGTGTCATCTATGATTAAAGTAGCTTTGTAAAGTAGTTTGTCTAGTCAAAGATGCCATTAGGGTTTCTTGCCCTGTAAGCCACCCTCTCCCCTATATAAGGAGAGGGAGCAGCCCTTCTCACGGGTAGACACGAAGAGAGCTAGGTTTGGAAGAACACATGTACTGAGAAACTTGTAACCTGTTGAGATCAATAAAGAAGATGATCTAGAGCGAGTTCTTCCTTATGTCTTTCTTCTTCAACCTCTAGCCTTGGCTAAGTTCTTGAGGAAACCATCCGGAAGTTCATCCCATCTAATCACAAACCCTCCCCCGAATCCTATGGCATCTGTCTGTTCACCACGACGACAAGATTACTTCCTACAGATGTATTGAAAAACTGCATTTATCATACGGAGTAATTTACTTCCTACACAGCAGCAAATGTTACTTCCTACACACTGTTTAACTGTTCTTCGAAACTATTTTGTTGACCATGCAATGTATGTTACAGGTTCCATCTTGTTTGTGTTGCTGTAAAGATTCAAGATTTTCGAGATTCAAAAAGAAATTACTTCCTGCTGCATACAAGTACAACACCAGCAGGTTCTACTTCCTTTGTTCCTACGTGGAGCAGATTTTGCTGCAAATATGAACACAAACCGGACAGGTTCTACTTCCTTCATTAGTTGCAAATCTGAACATAAACCGGGACAGGTTCATCCGTTCTGTGGGTTACTTTTAGTTGCATACGATGTAAATCTTTGCAAGAACACATGTTTTACTTCCTACATGGAGCAGATTTTGTTGGAAATCTGAACATAAACTGGACAGGTTCTACTTCCTTCATTATTTGCACATCTCTACATAAACTCTGTTGGAGAATAGCAACTAGTATTCACAAAGGGCCATAGGCCAGTACATGTACATGTGTGTCAATGTGCAGGTAAGCCCCTCATACACTGGGGAATAACAGAAAAGGAACTATACAACTCTAACACCCCCCCTCAAACTCATGGTGGATCAACAACACTGAGTTTGGAGAGAAAGAAAACATCGCTGTGCTCTAGTCCGGGCCTTCGTGAAGAAGTCGGCAAGCTGAAGCTACGAAGGCACATAATGAAGAGCCATAACTCCGATGCTGCACGGGCATGACGCACATAGAAAGCATCAACACCGATGTGTTTGGTGAGCTCGTGCTTCACCGGATCATGCGCAATGCTAATGGCACCAGTACTGTCCGATAAGAGCGGAGTCGGAGCATCAGCAGAAACACCAAAGTCCGCAAGTAACCAGCGTAACCAAGTCACCTCAGCCGTCAATAGAGGCATCACTCGCAACTCAGCCTCAACACTCGAACGAGAAACTGCAACCTGCTTCTTGGTCTTCCAAGCAATGAGAGAGCCACCAAGAAAGACACAGTAGGCAGAAAGAGACTTGCGATCCTCTGGATCGCTAGCCCAGGTAGCATCTGAGTAGGTTTGGAGTTGTAAGGAGCTGGAGCGAGGAAAGAAAAGCCGACGAGAGATAGTGCCACGAAGATAGCGAAGGACACGAAGAAGATGACTATAGTGGACACTAGTGGGAGCAGCCATGAACTGACTCAGAATGTGGATGGGGTAGGAAATATCAGGACGTGTGACAGCAAGGTAAACAAGACTCCCAACCAAGTGACGATAGCGAGTCGGGTCCGGAAGAAGGTCACCATCAGTGGACCGTAGGCGGACATTGAGCTCCATAGGAGTCTCGACAATGCGCTCATCACCAAGAGCGGCATGAGTGAGAAGATCCTGAATATACTTCTCCTGGGAGATATAGAAGCCATCGGCGATAGAGGAAACCTCAAGTCCAAGAAAGTAGCGGAGAGGACCAAGATCAGTCATGAGAAACTGATCGTGAAGACGGGCCTTGACAAAGGCAATGTACTCAGGGTCGTCGCCTGTGATGATCATGTCATCAACATAAAGAAGAAGCAGAGTCCGACCACGAGAGGATGTGTGGACAAAAAGCGCAGGGTCATGGGCGCTAGGGACGAAACCAGCAAGCAATGACCACGGAGGCAAAACGCCGAAACCGGGCGCGAGGGGCTTGCTTAAGGCCATAGAGAGAGCGCCGGAGACGACAGACCATGCCATCGGGAACAGAGTAGCCAGGAGGTGGCTGCATGTATACCTCCTCACTTAACTCACCATTAAGAAAAGCATTCTGTACATCAAGCTGAGAGACAGACCAGTGGCGAACAGAAGCCACAACAAGAAGAGTACGAACAGTGGTCATGTGAGCCATGGGAGCAAAGGTCTCGTCATAGTCACGACCATGCTCCTGCTGAAAACCGCGAGCGACAAGGCGAGCCTTGTAGCGCTCAAGAGAACCATCGGAGCGAGTCTTGATCTTGTAGACCCACTTGCAGGTGATGGGACGAACAGAGGAAGGAGGAGTGACAACATCCCAAGTGCCCGTACGCTCAAGAGCAGCAATCTCCTCAGCCATCGCTAGCTGCCATTCGGGATGAGCAAGGGCATCCCGATAAGTGGTCGGCTCGAGGGCAGCAGAAAGACCGTAGTGAGTGGGAGAATAGCGATCAGGAGGAGGACGAGGACGAGCACGAAGATGGTGAGTCGGCTCGGACGGAGAGGGCGTCGCAGTGGAGGTAGAAGGTATATCAGAAGAAGCAGCATCATCCTCGCGGGGACGACGGGAGTAGTGAAAAGGGTAGGGAGGAACGACCGTAGGCGAGGAAGGTGACATGGGAGGGGAAGATGTGGAGGGTGGGGACTGTGGTGAGGAAGGAGAGGGGGGTCTGGCGGGTGGAGGAGGAGAAGGTGGTGAGAGACTCGGCGGAGTAGGAACTGGAGGCACAGGAGGGAGGTGAGTCAGGGAACATGAGGAAAGATATATCATCCACCGAGAAGGAAGAGGAGGAGGGACGCGGGTAGAAACGACGGGACTCATCAAAAGTGACATCCCGAGATATGCGCATCCGACGACCAATAGGATCCCAACACTTATATCCTTTGTGCTCAGGGCTGTAGCCAAGGAAGACACACTCAACCGATTGAGCACTCAGCTTGGTGCGTTCGTGTGGAGCAAGAAGAACATAGCAAACACAACCAAAAAGACGAAGTGTCGAGTAATCAGGAGTGTGACCAGTGAGACGCTCAAGAGGAATACCACCCTGTAAGGCTGTGGAGGGCTGAAGGTTGATGAGATAGGTGGAAATAGACACAGCCTCAGCCCAGAAGTGAGGAGGAAGAGAGGCAGCGATCATCATCGCGCGTGCCGTCTCAAGCAGGTGGCGATGCTTGCGCTCAGCCACGCCATTTTGGGCATGCGCGCCAGGGCAGGAAAACTGGGCAAGAGTACCTTGCTCAGCAAGGAAACCACGCAACAGCTGGGAGATATACTCTCCGGCAGAATCAGCCCGAAAGACACGTATAGGTGTGGAAAACTGAGTATGGACCATGGCAGCAAAACGCTTATATATCGAGAGAACCTCGCTGCGAGAAGTCATAAAATAAATCCAAGTGTGGCGAGAGAAGTCATCGATAAAAAGAACATAGTAGCGGTGGCCCCCCTTGGAAGCAAAAGGAGCCGGACCCCATACATCAGAATGAACCAAATCAAATGGTCGCTGAGATACAGACGCGCTAGTAGGATAAGGTAACTGATTCTGTTTACCAAGCCTACAACCCTGACAACCCTGAAGCGAGACATCTCCTGAGACAGGCCCTGGAAGATGTCGACGAAGTAAAGATGACAAGCGAGAACCACAAAGATGACCAAGACGATGGTGCCACTGCTGAAAGGAGGCGGTGGTGGAAGCAGCAAGCACGCATGGAGCGGTCGATGAAGTGGTGGAAGAAGGAACATGAAGCCAGTCAAGCTCCCAAAGTCCCTGGGAGTCACGGCACCGAGGGCCAGCCCCAACCAGGGCCCGAGTGTGAGTGTCCTGAACGAAACAAGAATCAACATCAAGAATGACCCGACAACCAGAATCAGTGAGTTGAGCAGCGGAAAACAAATTCATGGTAAGACGGGGAACATGAGAAACATCAGAAACGGAAAATGAGGAAGTAGAAAGAGTGCCACGACCAACAACAGGGAGAGAAGTACCATCGGCAGTAAGAACACTAACAGGAAGAGGAAGAGGTCGAAGAGAAGAAAGAGAGGAAGAATCAGGAGACATGTGAAAAGAAGCTCCAGAATCCAGAACCCACGAAGATGTACCTGACTGTGGAGAGGAAACAGCCGCAGAGGCAGCAGTACCCGTCGAAGCAGAACCAGAGGAGGCAAGGAGACGCTGAAGTCTCACTATATCCTGCTCAGTGAAGCCGGTGGTGACAGGCGCTGAGGGTGGAGCACGAGGAGGCACGCCCCGCTGCTTCTGGTAGCAGTCAGACTCAAGGTGACCAGGCCTCCGACAGTGAGTGCAGAAACGAGGAGGGCGAGAGCGACCTCCACTGCGAGAAGAGCGGGCTCCTCCAGAAGCAGCAGGCACTGGTGTAGGAAGAAGCGGCGGTGCAGGAGTAGTGGGACCTCGAGCAGCAAGAACAGAGGGTGTCCCAAGCAGGCCAGCACCACGCAAACGAGTCTCCTCAGCACGGAGCTCAGTCAGCACCTCTGAGATAGGAACACACGGCCTCGAGCAAACAACTAAGCACGACGAGGCTCGAACTCTGGGCGAAGTCGAGACAGGAACTCATGGATCCTCTGGAAGTCCATATCTGAACGTACTGTCCGGCAACATTGACAAGTACCACAAACAACACTGCGAAGGGAGTCAAGCTGGCGCCAGATCGCCGCACTCTGGGTGTAAAACTCATCAACAGTGGAGTCACCCTGCTGAAGATCATGCTCCTGACGCAACACAGATAAGTACAGAGAATCCCCAGAAGGCTGATAGCGCTGACGAAGGTGAGACCACATCTCGGCAACAGTGGCGAGGCCCATAAACTCAGAAGCAAACTGTGGCTGAACACTCTGAGAAAGAACAGCAGCAGCCCTGGCATCCTCATCACTTCACTGAGTAAAGGTAGCCAAACTGTCATGGTAAGAGCCAAGAGCCTCTGAATAAGCAAGTACCTGCTCCTCATATGCCTCATTAGCAGCAGCCTCAGCAGACTTGGTTGCATCCCGATCAGCCTGAGTAGCATCCTCAGCAAGGGCCTGTGGCACGGACGGTGGAGTAGGGGGTACAGTGGGGTGCGGCGGACAAGAGACCTCGCCGGTAAGAACACCCCACAACCGAAGACCACGCATGTGAATCCGCATAAAGGCAGCAAACTCCCCGTAGTAATACTGACATAGCCAGAGGCGGAGGACGCCATTTTTTTTAGATCTGGATCAGATCTGGGCAGACCAGCAGCAGCCCGCCCGTGGTCAGATCGAGCACGGCAGCACGCACCAGGACGGACCAGTGGCGGCCAGAAATGGCACGGCGGCGGCCGTTACCGGCCGGGGGCGGTGCGGCAGTGGCCGGAGACGGCGTGGCGGCGGCCGGATCAAGGCGGGCCGGGACGGCGAGGGCCGGTGCCAGCCGGATCGGGGGCGGCGCGGCAGTAGCGGCCGAGGGCCAGCCGGATCGGAGGCGGCGAGGCAGTGGCGGCAGGGGGCCGGAGCCGGCCGGGGGCGGCGCGGCAGTGGCAGCCGGGGGCCGGGGCACGACGGCGGCCGGACGGAGCAGCCCAGGGCCGGCCGGATCGGTGGCTGCCAGCGATTTGGATCTCAAAAAACGGACGAAAAAGGCTGAAATTGCTTGGAAAAAGACTCAATCCCGACGAGATCGGGAGAGGAAAAGAAAAGTGGAGCAGCAGCGGCCGGAAAGATCATCGGCGGCGGCGCGGATCGAGCACGGAGTTGCAACGTGCAAAGAGCTAGACCATGAGCTCTGATACCATGTTGGAGAATAGCAACTAGTATTCACAGAGGGCCATAGGCCAGTACATGTACATGTGTGTCAATGTGCAGGTAAGCCCCTCATACACTGGGGAATAACAGAAAAGGAACTATACAACTCTAACAAACTCGACAGTTCATCTGTTCTGTGTGTTACTTTTAGTTGCATATGCTTCCTGTATGTAAATCTTCGCAAGAACACATGTGTTAGTTCCTACGTGGAGCAGATCAGAACTTGGAACTTGTGTGCTAGAACCAAGATTACATGAAGAAGTAAGATCTGGGATAAACTGACAGCAAGTTTCGAAATTTTTACCTTTGTTTCTTCCCTGGCCTCGTCCAGATGAAGGTGCAGCAGTTATGTTACTTTTTGCAGGGACTGGCAGGTGCCCCACGTATCTTGTGTTACTTCCCTGACTTCAAACATGGAGGAATGGTTCTTTCTCCCTTTCTGCCATCCCTGGTGGTGGTGGAGGAGTTAGGGAAGGAAGAAAGGACTCGGTCTGTCTTTCTGGTTTCGAAAACAGCTTATCCCAGCAAGTTTCGAAATTTTTATCTTTGTTTCTTCCCTTTTCTAGCTGGGTGTCGCTAGGTGGCACGAAAACAGCATGGGCCTGTCGATGTTTTCGCTCGCGTCCTCGCCTGTTTCCGCGCGCGTCCAACCTGGGATGCTTTTTCGGGAAGGGGTGGGAAAACGCGTGAACCCAAATATGGGCTGTCGGAACTGAGCACCCGGGAAGCCCAAAAGTGGCTGACCACAGCGTAGTCGCCCCCATATTTAATTTAATTTGTCCCTCTTTTGTGTTCAGATATATGTCGAGATTACATACTCCACATGGAAATAACGAACTTTAGGATCAACCCAGGGCATACAGTTACAATACATGGAGGGGATAATAATAACACAGATAATAAGGCGCCAAGATATCAATTTGTTGGTGATTTTGGGCTGATTGGCAAGTGATTTAATAGGTACTGACATTTAGTAATGCAGTTAGGAATTAAAATTAATGATGTAGCACCACAACTTTCAGTGTTAATTAAAATTAGTGAGCATGATTTCGCTGCAGCAACCTGGTAGGGGCTAGGGTTCTACCGGGTCTAGGGCGGAGGTTGTAAGGGTGGAAGTGAGGGCGGAGAGGCTGGAGGGCTCGGCGCCGGCGGCTGGGCGCCGTCGCGGAGGAAGGAGGCGGCGGCTAGGGTTGGGTGCGGCTGGGCGCGGGGGTCTCCGTCTCCCTTCGAGGAGACGAGACAGTGATGATACTCGAATATTTGTCCGATTAATCACGAAGGGTACATGTGTTTATATAGGAGGACGGCCTCCTCTAAACCCTAATTTACTTGGGCTAAGCCCACAACTAGCCACTAGTGGGCTTCTTGCGTGTATAGGTCAGACCGACCATAACATCTCTCCCCGCCTTCTCAAACAGCTCGTCCTCGAGCTGAACTTCTGGAAACTGCTGGCGGAGATCTTCAAGCTTCTCCCAAGTCGCCTCGTCCTCTGGCATGCCTGTCCAATGCACCAAGACGTGCCAAACACCATGTCGCTGCTGGGCCTTCATCACGCGAGCCACACTCGCCGGGGCAGGCTCGAGACGCCCATCCGAAGTAGGTGGAAGAGCTGGTGGTGCAGACGGAGGGTCGCCACGGTAGGCCTTCAGGAGGCCGACGTTGTAGACGTCGTGGAGGCGCGAGCCCGCGGGCAGCTCAAGACGGTAGGCGAGTGTGCCGATGCGCTCCAGCACACGGAAGGGACCGGCGTAACGAGGTCCCAACTTGCGCCTGGAGTGCGGATCCAAGGACTGGGTCGTCCGGTGAAGAAGGCGTAGCCAGACCCAGTCGCCCACCGCAAACTCCGCCTCACGATGGTGTGCATCATAGTACCTCCTGGCCAGCTGCTGAGCCTGAAGAAGTCGCTGGCGCGCCTCAGCCAGTATCTCGTCGCGGGTACGCAACAGGTCATCCGCCGTCTCACTACGTGTCGTGCCAGGCGCATAGGGAAGCATCGCCGGCGGTGGCCTCCCGTAGACCACCTCAAAGGGAGTGGCGTGCAGCGCGGAGTGGTAGGACGTGTTGTAGCAGTACTCGGCCCACGCCAGCCAGTCCACCCAAGCTCGTGGACGATCCCCGGTGATGCAGCGCAGGTACATGGCGATGATCTTGTTGACGACCTCGGACTGGCCGTCCGTCTGAGGATGAAACGCCGTGCTCATGCGGAGCTTCACGCCCGCCAACCCAAAGAGGTCCCTCCAGATGTGACCCATGAACACAGGATCACGATCACTGACGATGGAGGACGGAAACCCGTGGAGGCGAATGATGCCGTCGAAGAAGGCGCGTGCCACGGACGCCGCCGTATAGGGTGGGCCGAGGGCGATGAAGTGCGCGTACTTGGAGAAGCGGTCAACCACCGTGAGGATGACGGACTTGCCGCCAACCTTCGGCAGCCCCTCGATGAAGTCCATGGAGATGTCCGCCCACACCTGGGACGACACGTCCGGCGGCTGCGATGCAGCCCGCCGGACGGAGCGTCTCCGTCTTGTTCCGCTGGCATGTGACACACACCCGCACCCAGTCTCGCACCAGGGCGCCATCCCCTGGAATGTAAAAATCAGCGCGGAGACGGTGTAGGGTCTTCTGGACGCCCTCGTGACCTGCAGAATGTGCCAAGGACAAGGCCTCGTGGCGCAGGTCTCCATGATCCGGCACGAAGATGCGGCGCCCATGGAGGAGTAGTCCCTCGTCCAGGCGCCATGGCGCGGCCAGCTCGCCGTCGGCCAGGCGCTGGCGCAGCTGCTGCGCATCCGCGGCCTCGGCAGTAGCGCGGCGAACCTCGTCGATGAAGGCGAAAGATGGCCCGGAGTGGATGCAGAGGGCCGCACCGACCGTGGGCGCGTCCGGAGCGTCGTCAACGTCGCGGCGGGACAGGGCGTCGGCGACTGTGTTGAGGCGGCCGGGGCGGTACTCGACGGTGAAGTCGAAGCCGAAGAGCTTGCTGATCCAATGATGCTGCGGCACTGTGGAGAGGCGCTGATCCAGCAAGAACTTCAGGCTGTAGTGGTCCGTGCGCACACGGAACGACCGGCCCCAAAGATACGCCCGCCAGTGGCGCACCGCCTGGACCAACCCGATCAGCTCGCGCTCATATGCAGCGAGCTTGTGGTGGCGTGTGGCGAAGGGGCGACTGAAGAAAGCGAGTGGCCCCTCGCCCTGGTGAAGGACGGCGCCGAAGCCGTTGCCGGAGGCGTCACAGTCCACCACGAACGGCTCGTCGAAGTCCGGCATCTGAAGAATGGGTCCCATCGTGAGTGCCCGCTGCAGGGCGGCGAAGGCCGTGGCCGCCTCCTCGTCCCAGGAGAAGGCATCGCGGCGAAGCAGGCGCGTGAGAGGCGCGGCGATGAGGCCGAAGTCCTGGATGTACCGCCGGTAGTATCCTGCGAGGCCCAAAAATCTGCGCAGAGCTCGCGGCGACTGGGGCATCGGCCAGGCGGCGATGGCGGCGACCTTGTCCGCGTCCATCGCGACACCGTCGGCGGAGATGACGTGGCCCAAGTACGCGACGGAGGTCGTGCCAAACGAGCACTTCGAGCGCTTGAGATGAAGACGATGCGCTCGAAGCTCGTTGAAGATAATGGCCACGTGCTGCAGGTGCTCCGCCCAGGATGCGCTGTAGATCAAAATATCATCAAAGAAAACAAGCACAAAGCGGCGTAAGTAGGGTCTGAGCACGTCGTTCATCAGGGCCTGGAAGGTCGCCGGTGCGTTGGAGAGGCCGAACGGCATCAGCAAAAACTCGTAGTGGCCATGGTGAGTGCGGAACGCCGTCTTGGCGACGGTAACGCTGTACTTCTCCGATCCCGCCGGCTGGAGAGCGAGACGGCGCATGGCGGTGTTGGACAGGAAGTTGTGCGTGGTGCCCGTGTCCACCAGCGCAGTGAGACGCTCCCCATTGATCGTCACCGGGAGCAGCATCGTCTTTGCCGTCTTGATGCCCGCCATAGCATGAAGAGAGACGACGAAGGCGGACACGTCGACCGGCGCGTAGGTCGTGACACCGGCCTCAGTGACGGTGGCGGCCGCGAGCTCGGCGGTGAGGGTCTCAACGTCGGCGTCGTCGATGGTCTCCAGGTAGAAGAGGCGGGCGCACGTGTGGCCCGGCGCGTACTTCTCGTCGCAGTTGAAGCACAGCCCCTGGCGGCGCCGCTCGAGCTGCTCCGCAGCCGTCAGCCGCTTGAAGGGGCGAGTCGGCGCAGGAGGGCCCGCGGGCACATCGGCCGGCGCGGGGCGCGGCGGGGCGGTGGGCGTCGGGGCGGGTCGGAGCGCGGGACAAGCGCTGCCACGTTGCGCGTAGACCTGCTGCATGGCGATGGCGCGCTGCTCGTAGGCCCGTGCGTAGTACATGGCCGTCTGCAGGTCCTCAGGCTCGCGCATCTCGACGTCGACGCGGATGTAGTCGGGGAGGCCGCCGACGAAGAGATCGGCGCGCTGCCGCGCCGAGATGCCCGGGGCATGGCACGCGAGCGCCTGAAAGCGGTTGGCGAAGTCCTGGACCGTGGTGGTGAAGGCGAGGCGTCCCAGCTCGGCGAGGCGGCTGCCGCGGAGGGTCGGCCCAAACCGCTGGAGGCACAGGTCGCGGAAGCGCTCCCAGGACGGCATCCCGCCCTCGTCCTGCTCGAGGGCGTAGTACCAAGTCTGCGCGGCGCCCCGTAGGTGATAGGATGCGATCCACGTGCGGTCGGCGCTGAGCGTGCGCTGCCCCCGAAAAACTGCTCACACTGGTTCAGCCAGTTCAAGGGGTCGGTGGCGCCGTCGTAGGTGGCGAACTCCAGCTTGGTGAAGCGGGGCGGCTGCTGTGCCAGAGGCGTGACCCCGGAGGCGCCCTCCTGGCGGCCCGGGGTGAAGGACGTGCTCTCGGCGAAGGGGGCAGCAAACCCGCCAGGACCGCCAAAGGTGGGGGCGGGCTGCTGAACTGTCGGTCCGCGCCGCGGTCCCGAGTGTAGACGGGCGACGCGTCGGTCCATGTGGGGATTGGCGAGGGCGATGGCGGCCACCACACGGGGCGGCCCTTGCTGGCGATGGAGGCAGGCGGTGTCGGGGTGGCGGACAGGGCCGGGACGGTGTTCGGTGGGGGAGGCGGGCGCTGGCCGGCTTTGATCTCCGCGAGCTCGAAGCGGATGGCGCGGAGACTATCGGCGAGGTCCGCCAGTGTAGCGGGCAGGAGGTCGAGGCCCGTGGGGGCGGCGGCGGCCTGGATGGCAGCGGCGGCGGGCCCCTGTGGGGCGTGGGCGCCTGTCATGGCGGCGGAGGTGGCGGGGGTGGTGTTGGTGGCGGCGGCGGACGTGGCGGTGATGGGTTCGACGGGGGGGCTGTTGGAGCCCATTAGACCTAGGCAATCTGATACCAAAGTGGTAGGGGCTAGGGTTCTACCGGGTCTAGGGCGGAGGTTGTAAGGGTGGAAGTGAGGGCGGAGAGGCTGGAGGGCTCGGCGCCGGCGGCTGGGCGCCGTCGCGGAGGAAGGAGGCGGCGGCTAGGGTTGGGTGCGGCTGGGCGCGAGGGTCTCCCGTCTCCCTTCGGGAGACGAGACGAGTATGATGCTGAATATTTGTCCGATTAATCACGAAGGGTACATGTGTTTATATAGGAGGACGGCCTCCTCTAAACCCTAATTTACTTGGGCTAAGCCCCTAATTTACTTGGGCTAAGCCCACAACTAGCCACTAGTGAGCTTCTTGCGTGTATAGGTGAGACCGACCATAACACAACCATATATGCATGCTATATTTCTGGTAGCAGCAGTTGTGCTTAAGCAAGTTTGATCATTTGCTTTCTTATTTGGCTGTCTGCAAGAAATATATACTTGAGGTCCCAATCAATTAGATATACTAGAACTTTACCTTAGTGTGAAAATAAAGTTCATGTTGCCATTGTATTTCTACTTTATTTAAAGCGATCAAGTTTGGTTACCTATCTGCCTATACTGTGAATAGCTTCATATATATTTTTCCGTAGATGAAAAATCTCCATGTATGTTCCTGCCCTTTAATTTATATGGCTTAACGACGTTCTTTAGCTGAATAAAATAGCTCCTTGCAGATTTTGTAAGATCACACGCTCATCTACAAGAAAATGCAGTTTGCAAGAAGGTAATACAGAATCTTTGGTACTGGTTTTCTCTACTGTATCCTGAGCTGCCATGGTACTGGATCATTGTTGGAATTGGTTTTCGAGGTAAAGGAAAAAACACCTCCAAAAGTATGATCATTCTTCTGAATTTATTTAGTTATCATTGTTCTGGCCACACCGGGATGAGGTTAAGTGAAGCTAGAACTATTCGGACAACATGGTGAACTATTCGGATATGCATTCTCTATTGCTATAACAACTTATTTTTCTGGGACAACATTGTAAGCTCGAATTTTCTTACAATTTGCTTCCCAATAGTTTTGTCCTTGGCAGCTACAAAATACAACTTTGATGAAATAAGAGTTTGTTGATTGTGTTGTCCAGGAGGGCTAAATTATGTATGGCTTCTCCAAAGTCCAAACCCGTTTAACTTTGTATGTGAAAACCCTCTTCGAACTAATCATTTATTCTTCAGCTGAGATACTGGAAGCATGCAATGAGTGTAAATAGCTAGATTTCATGTTTATAATCATCATTAACTTTACATATTATGGTCAATCATGCATACTTTTGCTTATTACCTGATAATAATTGAGTGACGCATCTTCCGCAGGGTATTAAATGCCTTTCCGGTCGTCCTCATTGAAAGATGAGCTCTCATGATGTTTATTCCATTTCAAGGGTATAAAGCAAGTGTCCTGTTTGCAAGTAACTGCGGACATAGATTGTTTGCAAGTAACTGCAGACATAGATAGCATTACAGTGTTGATTTTTCTGTCGGGCATATATAGGCATATGGCCAGTTTCGCCATCTTCATGGGCTCGATCTAGACACGTCCAGGTGTTGTGTGGCATGTTCTTCCATTTGGATTTTATTAGTACAAGCTCCAGATTGCAGTATGCTTCAGACATCTTATGGTTTATCCTAGCATTAGATCATGAAGAGCTGTAATAATTTCCCTAAGCGAGGTCATGCTTCACTAATATTTGGGAAAATTGTGCATGTCACAAGTATTGTAAGATATGCCCCTGTGACATTAAGAAGCGGGCTTATGACAGCTATAAAGATTTTTTTTTTGAGAAGGATAAAGATAAAGTTTTGATGTCTTATCTCCTAGCTTTGTTTCCAAGTCCTATTTAAATTTTCAATTTTTTTTTGACAATTTCAAATATAAATCTGTGGCTAGTATCTTTTATCTTTTCTATGGAACTAAGGGCATTGACATACACAAGTAGCATAATTGAAGCCGTGTCAAGACGCAATGTAGACGGCACGGCGAAGCACGCTTGCCCACCTATACGCGTTACACCCGGCTACGTCCTAGATCAAAGCGCGCGATTGTACCTTACCGGCCACACAGTGCGACACAGCCTTACAGGTGGTGAGGCGAAGCTCGCCTATTCGTCTAGTATAGCCATGATTTAAGTTGCATCAACAAAGACGTTCATTGCACATGTATAATTACTAGTATGAGGAAAGATCCCATCAGCAGCAGATTAACAAACAAACTAGGAGCTGAAATTAGTTAAACGGCAGGACAAAAGTTATTAATTTCTACACAACCATAAGTAAACTTGTTCCGTTCTGATAAGCTGCACATGCGCTTAAATCATCAGGTTATAGGCTAAGCTCACAAACACCAATTAGCGCATGATAAATCTCAAAATAAAATCTTCCGGTTACAGGATAAATATTTCAATACAAATAAAAGGAGGTAGAGAAAATTGAACCATAGGTTTGATCAAGTCCCTGGCTCTAAGATTCTGACATACTTTATCGACTAGTTATGGCCTGCTAGATAACTTACTTGAATAAGAAAGAGACAAAGAAGAGTGCTACTAAATGAGTGGAGATCAAGTCCCTGGCTCTGAGATTCTGACATACTTTATTCACTAGTTTTCATCTGTCTCCACTTATGCACTGAAGACATGCAAGTCCAACAATCTTTTGTACTGGCCTTGTTCTATCTCTTGTTCATTTGCACCATGTAATAACAGGAGCTCAATGACACAATCTTCCCAGTCAATACCATTACACGAGTCTCTTTTCTTTCTCTTCTTCACACAGTCGGTAGTATTTGAAATCTCTGTCAGATGATCCTTGTCATCTCGTCTCTTTCGCCTCCTGATATTTTTTTGTGGTGGACACACATGTTTATGTCCAAGATGAGACGGTGAATCAATTGCATTTGCAATACGAGTAGCAGGAGCCTTCCTAATTTCACTGATCCGACACTTAGCAGCTTCAATCCGTGCTCGCCTCCGCTTCTGCAAATCAATTCCAGCAGTAAACGATGGAGGAGGTGCATCATAGCCAATGTCAATTTCTGCTTCCTCCTCCTCGAGGGGTTTGTTCTTGGTCCGGGCATTATTATCCCATGGTTCCAGCTCCCAGTCTGTCTTCCACCGCTTCCTCCTGCTAGGAACTTTACCAAAGTTGCCAAGTTCCTTTAGCTGAGCAATCCTCTTCAAGACATTCTGGTAAGTATCTGACATGCATCCCTCAAAGATGTTCAAATCCTGTGGTTCCTTCAACTCTTGCCCATAAGTCTTGAAATCGTCAAAATCAAAGGGATCAGTCTGGAGGTACTTGGTTTCGTCATCATCAACAGATGAGTACATCTTGACAATGCTGGCAATGTCTGGACGGAGGCTCTCTTGAAACAGTTCGGACTGGGTGGACTGTGACTGCATCTCCATGAGATAGAGCAGCCTGGGGGCGCTGAGCAGAAGGTTTTTGGCATTGACGTCGGAGCCCCACGGAAGCAACTTGTGCGCAGCACGCACCAGCGCAGCAACAAGTTCCTTGTATCGGAGGCGGCAGGTGCGCGGCACCGCCGAAATCTCCAGGGCAATATCTTCCACAGAGACAGAGGTGAAGCCCTTGAGCTGTGCGGCGAAGGCAATCACCGAGGCGACAAGTGGGAGCGGGTGCCTACCGGTGGTGAGCGACCACTTGGAGGCGCAGCGGAGGAGAAATCTGGCTTGGGAAAGGATCGCAACCTTCTTGTCACCCGTGAGCTTGCTTGAGAGTTCCACGGCGCGTTCGAGCGCGGCGGAGTAGTCAAAGGACAGGAGGGGAGGGAGGGAGAGCCGGGAGGCGATGCGGTAGGCGAGGTCAGCGAGCGCGAACGTGGTGCAGTCCGCGGCCTGAGCGGCCTCGGCGAGGGAGATGGGAAGGCTGTGGGATCGCGCGACGATGAAGATGCAGGCGCCTGCGAGCACGGGGAGAAAGGCAGTGCCCGGGCAGGCGAGGTTCCTGTCGGTGGCGGATTGGGCTATATGGAGGACATCCTCGACGCGGCTGGGCGAGAGCGAGAAGCGGGCGGCCATGGAGGTGATGACGGCGGAGGCGGCGTAGAGTTTGTGGTCGAGGTAGGGGGACTGGGAGCTGTGGCGGACGGTGGTGGCGGCGGCACGGTCGAGTTCCCCGCCGTCGGTGAAGCGGGCAGAGTGGAGGAACTCGTAGGCGCCGGCGTCGTGGACGAGGCCGCAGGTGGTGCAGACGAGCACGCCCGAGACCGGATCCGGAACCACCGGGCCCTCGCCGCACGACCGGCACGTCGAGTGCATCGGATGCTGAGGAGGGCTTGAGCTGGAAGAAACGATGAGGCGGCGGAGAAGGGGGCGGAGCAGCAGCTCGCGTTGTTGACGCCGATCCGCAAATTAGGGTTGGCTATGTGTACGTGTGTCCTAGTTTGAGCGAGGTAGAATATGGGGACTCCAATTTCCTTTCTGTTAGGAGGACGAACGATTCGACGGAAGAAAGGCCCAAGAAGGAAGGCCTCTAGCTGGCTCACCTATTTTCTTCTCCATCTTTTCTGCTAGGATTTCCATCGCACGGCCGTTGCCTTTGCTGACGGCTGGCAGTGCGGCCACACGCGCTGGGGCGGCGGGCGTGTGGTGGCGGCCACGCACGGGCTTGGCCGGACCACGAGCTAGAGCCTAGAGCGAGGCGCCGGAGACGGGCGCGCGAGTCCAAGGGGTGGAGCCGGCGGACGGCGGGGGCGGCGTGGCGATGGGCGCCGCGGCCACGGGCGGGAGATCAGCCATCGCGCGCCGCGCTACCTCCGTCGTCGGTGTGTGCCAACTGCCACGCCCGAGCACCTAAACTACTAATAAGGTTGGGCGGGTGGAGAGGCAGCCAGCGGACAGGAGGTGGCCTTGTGTGAGGTTGAGCACGCTCTAGTTCGGTGGAGGCATGAGCTCCGATACTGCTAGCTACAGTAGAATCGAGGAATCCAAGAGCGGCATGAATAGTGATGTGCCACCAAATCTGCGTGCAGTGCAGCTCCAGCGACGCGACGCAAACGGACGCTCAGCGACCGTTTGTGTCCGCCGTGATCGAAAATGCGTCGTGCACCACCTCCAGCGGCGCGACGCAAAGTGACCGGGCCGTCCGCAGAGACGGAAACCTGGCCCAAATATGCGCCAGGTTTGCGTCTCGGCGGACGCTGCGCGGACGCGCAAAGTGTCCGCTCGGTCCTCGCACGGGCCGCCTGGCAGCGGCACAACTGCTTCGTCTTCCGCAGCATTACTTCCGGGCGGCGCGCTGCAGCCTTCGCAGGGTCGCGTTAATGGTGTGCCTCGGCTTTCGCGAGCGTGCGCAGCTAGTAGACGTTGCACTGGCAGGCCATTGAAGGCGATATGGCGTCGGAGCCTTTTAAATGGACGCTGCCGGCGTCCATTTCGACGACCAAATCATTGCCAAATCCCACAGTATCCACCCCACCGACGCCATGGGAAAGAAATGCTGGCCGTTCCGCAAGACGAAGAACGACCGAGGAGGCAAGCGGCTCGCGTTCCGGCAAGAAGGCAAGGGTCGGCCGGTACGTCCGCGTTGAGCTCGCGCGGCAGCTATGGGAGGAAAACCGGCCTGTGCCATGGCCGGACGCGAACCTGCCGGGAGGGGGCTGGTACCTGAACTCGCGGCGCGTGCCGGTCCCCCCCGTGCCGCACGAGGGCCGAGAGCGGCGGGACGAGGTGCGCCGCCGCCGGCAGATCTTGCCGCCGGATCTGCGGGAGGATGAGGCGTACGCGCTGAACTCCTAGAACTGGATTTCATTCGGGACGTGGGAGTTCGACGCGCGCCGCCGCGCTGGCTACCTCGGCGACGTGGACTTCTTCGACCGAGAGATCGCCGCAGAAGAAGAAGAGAACGACGCCGAGGACGCGGACGACGAGGAGGACGCGGACGAGGACGTCCACATGGTCGACTACGACCACGACGACGGCGGGCCGGCGTGGGATCCGGAGACCCAGCCACCGGACCTTTCCGAGGATGAGGCCATTGCCATGGCACTGGCCAACAGCGCGCAGGACGAGCTCAACGATCTCGCTTTGTGGGAGGGGCTCGCAATCCAGCTGCGGGAGTCAGCGCTCGCGCAGGGAGACCGGCGACTCCTCCGGCTACGCCGACGCGTTCCAACGACCGCGCTCCGCCTGCTGCTCCGGCGTGGGATCCCTGGCCACAGCCTCCTGCCCATGCGGCGGTACCTCCTCCACCGCCGGCGTACGAGCTTCCATGGCCGACGCCGGAGTTCATTAACCTCGTCAGCGATGACGACCAGTAGGCAGCAGCAACTTTTAGCACGCCTTTATAGCGTTTTTATGTTTTTTTTAACGTAAATTATGGTTGCATGAATGAAAAAAAAATACGTCGCGCCGCTGGAGCCACCCCCGACGCAAACGGACGCCCGGACGATTTCGACCATTTCGGCCGACGCAAACGGACACGACGCGTCCGTTTCGACGTCCAAAATGCGTCGCGCCGCTGGAGATGTCCTCAGTGCCTGATTGTGGCACGCAGGTTAACGCCCTCACCTCATTCAATTCCCCCGTTGATCCTATGTCGCCATCCCCCGTGAAGACCCCTCACCCCCTTTCTCTTCCAACTCCCATCCGTGGACAAGTCACATGAACTAGACCATCTATGATTGAATAACAAGTTCCATATCTGATGTTGCTTTGATTCTCTGTTTCTATGTCGTCCTAGTTTTCTCTAGGTTGTCCTCTTCTGCCCGATGGATGTGTTGGACTGCTGGTATAGCTTTTCGTCCATTCAAGTCACATCTACTATTGTGTATGCGATGTAGTATGTCGTTGCCTAATCGACGGTGCCTCGGAGGAGGGATCCTCATGAGGGGGAGAAGAAGTAGGGGCCATAGGACGGAGTGCACACGGGACGATGGTACGCGATTTACCCAGCTTCGGAACACCTGCACGATGACAGGGTCTACTGCTGTTTGTCTGGAATTATCTGGGCGCTTTCGTGGTGTTACAATGAGTTGTGGTTGTGCATCTAGGGCTCCCGGGATCCGGCTTATAAAGGCGTACGGATCTAGAGTTTACATGGAGAGTCCCAGCCGGATTACAGGTTGCCTAACTACGGTACAATGTCTTGCACGTCAAGGATCCGCCTTCCCTTATACGTCGTACCGGATCCGGGTTCCTAATGGGCCTTCTGAAAGGACACGGATGTCGCCTAGAGGGGGGGTGAATAGGCGGTTTAAAGCTTTTACGAGATGGGCTTAACAAATGCGGAATAAAACTAGCGTTTACTTTGTCAAGCCCAAAGCCTATATACTATGGTTCACCTATGTGCACCAACAACTTATTCTAAGCAAAGGTTCACCTATGTGCACCAACAACTTAAGCTAAGCAATACAAGCAAGTATGTGATAGCAAGATATATATAACTTCAAGCACGATGGCTATCAAAAGGTAAAATGCATAAGTAAAGAGCTCGGGTATAGAGATAACCGAGGCATGCGGGAGACGATGATTTATCCCGGAGTTCACACTCTTGCGAGTGCTAATCTCCGGTGGAGAGGTGCGATTGCTTAGTGCTCCCGAACGCCACAAGAGGCTCACCTTGAGGTGTGGTTGCTTGATGCACACCAACGCCACAAAGGCCTCACCCCGAGATGCGGTACTCACACCACACACCGAACGCCACGAAGGCGCCTCACCTAAATCTCCGGTGACCCTCGCCACAAAGGCCTAGGTCACGGTTCCACTAAGGGATTTCCTTCGAGGCGGAAACCGAGCCTTACACAAAGATTGGGGCACACATCCACAACTTAATTGGAGGCTCCCAACAAATCGCCACAAAGGCCTAGAATCGTCTAGGGTTCCAAGAACCCAAGAGTAACAACCTTCTTGCTTTCACCTCCACGAATCACTGTGGAGAACTCAAACCGATGCACCAAATGCAATGGCAAGAACACCACAAAGATGCTCAAGTCCTTCTCTCTCAAATTCCAACAAAGCTACAAAAGCTATTGGGGGAATAAGAGAGGAAGAACAAAGGAATTCACAAAGAACACCAAGATCAAGATCTAGAGAGTTCCACTCACAAAGAGATGGATTTGATTGGTAGAAATGTAGATCTAGATCTCCTCTCTCTTTTCCCTCAAATGGGGGCAAAGAATCATGGAGGGATTGAGAGATAGAGCAAGCTTCTCTAGTTCAACAATGGAGGAGAGAGAGAGAGTGAGAGAAGCTCATTTTTCCAATGGGGAAGAAAGCTATTTATATAAGAAGATGCTCCAGATCTGACCGTTATGCACGATTCTGAGTAACACCGGAAGTTCCGGCTGGCACCGGAAGTACCGGCCAAGAGGGCCGGAACTTCCGCCAGGAAGATTCTGCACCAGACAAACAGGTCAGAAGAAAAAGGGGCGGAACTAGGGCGGAACTTCCGGCGACCGGAAGTTCCGGCCAAGTTCCGGAATTACGCAAAAACCATACTGGACATTAGTGAGCTACAAATGTCGACTTTCGGAACAAGCCCGGAAGTTGGGCGGAAGTTCCGCTGACCGGAACTTCCGGCCAACCGCACCGGAACTTCCGGCCAGCGAACGACGAGCTTCAACGTGAGGGGCGCTGAGGAGAGCATCTGCGCGGAACTTCCGCCAGAAGAGGCCGGAACTTCCGCTAGGAGCAAAAGACAAACCGGTAAAACCTCTAACCTCGAAAATGCAATAAGTTGAGTTAGGAAACTCGGATTTAAGTGAAACCAATTTTGTTGGAAATATGGAAAACAGTGGGGGGTGATTTTCTATTATTTTTAGAGGTGTAATACCTCAACATGAGAAACCGAGAAAATCACCAAACTCGAAAACGCAACAAGTGATCTATGCAAAATCCGTTTTTGATGAACTAGAGCTTGTCATGAGAATAAGCACAAGCTCTAAAACATCACATGGATAAGATCCAAATAACAACCAAGAAAGATGATGCAAGGATGCAAAGGTTTGAGCTCTCTCCGAACGATACGATCGAGTTACTCACTCGAGAGCCCTCTTGATAGTACGGCAACTAAACTATAAACCGATCTCCAACTACACTATGAGACCGGTGAGAAAGAAACCCTATCAAGAGCAAACCTTATACTTGCGCATTCCACTTGAGCTCGATGACGACGATCTTGACCTCAACAAGATGGAACGCCTTTCTTGCTTGTGCTTGCTTGACGAAGTCTTGTGGATTGCTCCCCCATAATCCACCATGGGAGAGCTTCTTCTTCGGCGCATCTTCACATAACCATGACCACCATGTGGATTGCTCCCCCATAATCCACCATGGGAGAGCTTCTTCTTCGGCGCATCTTCACATATCCATGATCACCATATGGATGGCAAGACTCAAGCAAAGGATCTCTTCGAGATGGCTCATCTTGAACTTGCACTTCATTTCTTCATTCTTCATCATGTTGATGTCTTGAAGTAACTTGAGGGCTCACTTCATCTTCATCTTCAAGACATACTTGACACTTGATATCCTTCATCAATTTCTTCTTATTGCAACCTAATACAAACATGTTGATGTCTTGAAGTAACTTGAGGGCTCACTTCATCTTCATCTTCAAGACATACTTGACACTTGATATCCTTCATCAAATTCTTCTTATTGCAACCTTGAAGCCAACATATGGTTCAAGAATTGCCTATGGACAACTCCTACAAATATAACTCAATGCAAACATTAGTCCATAGGGATTGTCATTAATTACCAAAACCACACATGGGGGCTCCATGCACTTTCACCTTCATGGATCCGGGTTCCTCCAAAGGTCGGTCGGATCCGGCTCCCCTATCCTGGGCCGGACTTCATCCTTCAGGATCAACAGCAACGGGGCCGCCCGATGGGCCACATGCCTCATCACCATGTATGGGCCACCCGGGCTTGCCGGATCTAGGCACTGTCGATGGTACACCCATGAAGTATACCCACAACAGTAGCCCCCAGAGTTCTCCGAGTTTCACCTCCTGTTTCCGCCTTGCTAGCGCCTTATGGTCTCCGGCAATATTGGTAACGCGGAGAAACTTGAAGAACTCCAACTTCACACTTTTCTCTTTCCCAACCTTTAGTCGGAAAATCTCCCCATCCTACGGGACTTCATCCATCGACAGCACATGACATGTCTCCGGGTTACTCCCCTGCTCGTGAATGAGAATTGCTTATCTTCACGCAGCTACCCGGAATCTTAAAAGACTCGAACGGTTCCGCCAATTATGGCGCCATTTTCGCGCGATTTGAGCGGTAACTTATCCTTAGCCATTTTTACTGTTTAGGGTTTCGACACGTGTCACGCATCCAACGGTGCGACGCTTGCGTTCCGACCACAGGATGCGGAGCACGAATCTCCTCCCACTGCCTATAAATATCCACCGTCCACCCCTAAACCCTCATTCACCCCCTCTTTCACCTCTCTGCGAAGCGCCGCCCTCGAGCTTTCTCTCCGCCGTGCGGAGTCTGCCGGAATCCCGCCGGAGTTTCGCCGGAGCTGCTCCGCCACAGCACGGAGTTCATCCTGTTCTTAACTTCAGCGAGCCACCGCGCAAAAAACCTCGCCGCCGGCGACTCCGACCACCGCGGAATCCATTACGGTAAGTTCTCGAGCTTCGTCCTTGCGCCGTAGTTGGTAGGGATGAGCGTTAGGACGACGACATTGGATCCGACTAAGCTATGTTTCCGCCACTATTTCTTCTTCAGATGTCTTCTGCGACACCGCCTCCAACCTCCGAGCCGATCTCGGCAATCCCAATCTCCTCCGCCCCTCCACCCTTCGTCCCAGTCCAGCTGGATCCCTCAAAGGATTCCGGCAAGGACGTCGAGGGGACCTCCGCTAACCAGAAGAAAACCTCCGGGGCGGAACAGGCGGAGCACAAGGCGGAAGAAATAGCCGCCAAGAAGTCCAAGGCTCGTCAGCGAGACTCTGAAGCTAAAGGGAAATGGTGGCCCTGCACCACCACCGAGATGGAACTGAAGAACCTGGAGGCGGAAGGCTTCCTGCGACCCGGATCCTGGCGAACGGTTCCGGGTTCTCTAGCTCCAGCCCCCCAAGATGGCGAAATGGTGGTGACCAAGGCACTGGTGGAGCGCGGCTTCTCCTTTCCGCCATCAGATTTCTTCTCAGAAATCATGAAGGCATACAGGCTCCAGCCCCACAACATATCGCCAAATAGTGTCTTGGCGATCAGCAACCATGTCACTCTCTGTGAGGGCCATCTCCGGGTACCTCCCGAACTTTCTCTTTTTCAATATTATTTCTCCGTCAAGAAGGAGAAGATCCGCCAGACCTCCGAGTTAGCCACTTGCGGGTCCATCACCTTCATGCTCCGCCCCGGCCGCGTCTACCCCCATACCGACTGCCACGAATCCGCGCGGTACTGGTCCGGAGGCTTCTTCTACCTGAAGGACGTCTCCGACCCGGCGGGCGAAAGGATGCTGCCGCCCTTCAAGAACAGCCCCACCAGCGAAACTCCAGCGTGGATGCAGTGCCCCCACCTCCCCGAGTCGCCTCAGCTGACCCGCGCTGTTAGGCGGATCTGCAAGCTCACGGAGGAGGGGCTGACGGGGAAGGACCTCACTATGTCCTGGTTCACCAAGCGGATCCAACCACTTCAACATCGAGACCGCTTGATGTTCCAGTACATGGGGCACGATGATCCGGTGCGCGCCACCAAGGACAACCTCTCCGTCGACGCCATCGACAAGAGGATCCGGCTCCTCATCAAGATTCCGCGTGAACTTCATGTTCACGTGTGTAATAAGGACATCCACACCGACGGCTCCGGGACCGCGGTATGTGATCTTGGCTCAACCATTGATTCCTTTGTAAGCAGATTTTTGTCTAAGTGTTGGCCCATTGACATAGCTCGAAGCCCTCGAGGAAAGCGATCTCGGAACCCTCCTCCGAGTCCCTCACGCATGCACCATCGATCCGGAAGCCACGTCGGAGGCGGAAGCTCCAGAGGTTCCGCGCCCCTCCAAGAGAAAAAGGGCTGCTCCCTCCAGCCTGCAGCCAAACGCGCTTGCAAAGTGCTTAGCTCTGCGGCTACTCGGAAGACGGAGGCGGAAAAGAAGCGCCTCAAGCTCATCGACACCAGCAACAGAGCTCAACCTGACATCCACCAATTCTTCAAGCCTTCCGGGTAAGCGCTCGATTTCCGATTTCAAATCCTTCTGTCTCCACTAGCATGCGCACACTTAGTCATTATACTTTTTCCTTTGCGCCACAGAAGTTCCGGAAGCCAGCCCCCCAAGGCCCCAAGAGTCCTCAAGAAAAAGGTCAAGCCATCTCCGGCTTCCATTCCCGTTAGGCCGGAGGTCGAGGTTCCGCCCAAGGCCTCCTCTGCCACCAAGCCGGATCCCAAGGACGTCATCAATCTCGATGACCTCCCTAAAGACCCCACTGGCCATGGTGATTCCGGCAAGGGCGCATCCTCCTCTGCCCCTCCACCTGAGCAGCCGACTGCCACCTCCGCCGAGCCTACGCCAGAGCAATACGAGCAAAAAGTGCAGCTTATCCGCGCGACCGGCACGCCCCAAACTCACCCTGAACTGTTTTCGACTTTGCAAAAGGTCCCCCTCTCACAACGCCACACGGAAGTCTCCGCCATGATGGACCAAGTGTGGGGGCCTGCGAACACGGAAATGCAGGAGCTCTCCGACCTCGAGAGTGATCTCAAGGTCTTCTTTGCTAAGCACAAGAACGTGCGCCAGGTAACACTAGCCCCCAAGCATTGGGTCAGACATTTTTCCGTGTAACATGTGTTAGCCGATGCTTTCTTCAATATGTACCTTAGGCGGAGATTTAAAATTTTATCAATCCAAGACTTTGAATTCCTCGCCAGCCCCCAGAATTTTGAATATCCGGCTAACTCCTATCTGCTTCTCAGAACACACGGAAGCTGCACGAGGACCTGCGCATTCACGTGCTGGAGCAAATGACGGAGATAGAGGGACTGCGCCAGAACGCAGAAAATAGCCAAAAGGCTATAAAGCACTTGGAGACCCGCCTAAATGGTAAGATTTCCGGGTTGGATTTGCATTTTGCTATAATTTTTCATGATGCATAACATGTGTGATCTTCCGCCTGCAGAAGAAACTGCCAAGCACTCCGCCTTCGATGACCTGTCCGCCAGAGTCCAAGTGCTGGAGGCGGAGAACGAGTCCCTCAAGACCTTTATTAAGGAATCCTCCAAGAAGGAAAATTTGGCGAGGAAGGAGCTCTCCGAAAAGCACGCCCGCGACATGGCGGAACTCGCTGACAAACTGAAGAAGAGCCAAAGTAGGGTAACATCCTTAGTGGCCAAAAATAAATTCCAAGAAGCGGAGGCGGAGGCTATCGACAAGATGATCTTCCGTAAGCATCCTTTATGTTGTAATTCCGGCTTCGTCATATGTTGCTTTGTCCGCGAAGGAAAACTGATCCCCAATTTTCACAGCAAGCCTTGGCTTTGAGTGGAACAAGGAGTCAGCCCTCAAGAGGACGGAGGCATACGATGAAGCGCGGAGTTCCATTGATGAGCTGTTCGCAGCATGTCGCGGAATCGCCAAGGCCCTGTCTTTGAAGAGAGCCAAGACCACAGTGATTGACACTATGTCAAGGCTGATGAAGCAGGTGCCGGAGTTCATCAAATACTGGCAAGAGTATTCTGCTCGCGGAGTCGCCTCCCTCGTCTTAGCCACTGATACGTCTCCAACGTATCTATAATTTCTGATGTTCCATGCTTGTTTTATGACAATACCGACATGTTTTGTTCACACTTTATGTCATTATTATGCGTTTTCCGGAACTAACCTATTGACGAGATGCCGAAAGGCCAGCTTGCTGTTTTCTGCTGTTTTTGGTTCCGTGAAAGGCTGTTCGAGCAATATTCTCGGAATTGGACGAAATCAACGCCAAACCTC
>NC_061512.1:100217033-100279061 GCF_022539505.1 Lolium rigidum | reverse complement strand
ACCACGCCATGAAACTCAGTGTTGCTGTGTTTGAGCCGTTCCTTGGTAAGGTTCATCCGCTCCAGAGTCTCCAGGTACATGATGTTCAAGCTGGCTCCGCCATCCATGAGGCACTTGGATATGTCATACCCGTCTATGCGGGGACTTACAACCAAGGCATAACACTCTTTTGGCACAATGGTAGGGTGATCCTACCTATCAAATGTGCACGGGACTTCCGACCACCTGACATACTGCGGCACAACCGGAACTGTGGCGTTCAGGATCCGGAAAGTTGACATGGTGGCGCGGACTGTTGGGGTTCCGAGGAAGGTGTGGTACGCGCCCACACTCTTTTTCTCGAAGGGGTTGGATTTACCTGCGGACCCTGCTTTGGGATCCGGCGAGTTATCATCCTCGTCCATCGCCTCAGAACTGTCCTCCTCTTTGTCATTCTTCTTGCCCTTGCCTCCTTTGCCGCATGGGCGTTGCTTCCGGGCTCGCTTGTATCCTGCTTCCGGGTCGTTCTTCAGATCATTGACCCACTTGCAGTTGCGGTTAGTATGAGTGGACTTCCCTGTAGCCGGATCCAGATGGGCCAGGCAGGGCATCTCCCTGTATTCTTCGTAGGTTTGGGGAGCGCGGGATCCGGCAGCGGTGACTTCATCACCACACTGCTGGCCCCTGCCGGCTCCGCCTCCGCGACCGCGGCCTCTTCCGCCTCCTTGACCTCCGCGTTGGAACGCTATGGCGACCATCTCGGATTCGCCACTCTTCTGGTCATCAGGGGGATTTTTTCTCTTGTGGCCGCTACTGTTACCGTTGTCACGGTTCTTCTTCTGCTGGTGCAAGGGAATTGCTGTGGCTGCGAGATCTCCGCCTGCGTCGTCGTCGGCGGCAGTATGATCACTGGCAATGGAGATCATGTCATCCAAAGTCAGTTTGTTTGCGTTAGCCAGGCAAGTCAGCTTGTGCCGCAGCAATCCTCCCCTCTGTAATCCACCTATAAAGGCGTGCATAGCAGTGGTGTGATCAACATTCTCACACTCGTTCCTGCATGCCAGCCATTGTGTGAGGAAGTGTCTTGAGGTTTCTCCCTTCTTCTGGATACATGCTTGCAAGTCGCTTACTGTGGCAGGCCTTTTGTAGGTGCCCCTGAAGTGTTTCTCGAAGGCTGTCTTCAGGTCGAACCAGCAAAAGATGGAGTTCTTCTCGAGGTCGCTGAGCCAGATGCGGGCTGGACCTACAAGGTACAGCTGAAGCATGCGGCAGGCGATATTAGGGGTTCCTCCGGCAAAGGTTACTGCATTATAGTAATCCTCGATCCAGGTATCCGGCCTTTCCGTGCCATCATAATGCTTCAGGTTTCCGGGTAGCTTGAGGTTCATCCTTGGCTTTGGTTCCTCTCAAATCATCCTGCCGAAGCACTTTGGGCCGATGTAGTCCGTTCTGTATTCGTTGAGGCGTTCCCGCGCATCACGCGAGCCGTGGCGGGGGGATTTTGAGCGTGAGCGGGATCTCCGGCCGCCGCCTCCGCCTCCACCTCCGCCTCCAGCGCTAGGTGGTGGTGAGGGAGACCTGCGAGGGGGGCGATCCGACCTTTTGCTTCCGCCATCCGACTCTCCTCGCTCCTCGCGGTGCTGGCTCCGGCTCCGATGACTGCCTTCGCCGTGGCGCTGGCTACCATGGCCGTTCTGGCTCCTGCGGGGCTCCGGGTCGCGTTCTTCGTTCCGACTCCTCCTGGGCTCGGGCTCGCGATCGTTGATCTGGCTCCGGCGGGGTTCCGGCGTTCGCTCCCTGTTCCTGTTTCTTGAGGGCAACACGTTGTCGCGGATGTTGATTCCGCCAGGCCCATGGGGCCTGGTGTTTCCGGCTGGACTACGGCGGCGAGGGGGACGCGGATATCCGTTAGGCGGAGGGGAGGGATTGCGGTACTTGTCCTTACCAGTGTACATTGCATCCTTTCCCTTTCTTGGATCTGACGGAGGCGTCTTTGACGGTATAGGGATTGGATTTGGGTGTTCTCTGGTTTTCCTTCAGCGTTCCGAGGATCCGGTTCGCGATTCGTCATCACGATGGCGATTGTCATAGGCCTCCTTCTGCGCGGTGGAGATGCAGTGCTCCGGGTTGGATTCCAACTTGCGAAGTGTCTGCCTTGCTCTGCTGCTTCATTGCTGAAGCCACAAGCGTACGGACGTAGTTGATATCGATTTCCTCGTCCTTTTTCTTCAAGATCTCCGCAGCCTTCTTCATATTGTCCTTTGGAGTGGCGTACGGCTGCTGCTCGGTCGGAGTCGCGAAGGTGATCTTACGGGGAGCTATATTTTCTCGCCGGATTTTATCGACCTCTTGTTGAGCCTCAGCGATCTTGTCCTCCCAATGCTTCCGGAGTTGCTTGACTTTCACCAGTCCTTCGTCCACCTCCTGCTCGCGCTGGAGAAAGCCTTCGACGAAAATCGCGGCTTCCTTCCTCTCGTCAAGCATTGCGGTGGCGGTTTGGGCAAATTTATTGGCTGTGGCCAGCATCTCCAGTCTCTTTGCTTCTAGCGCTTCCGCGTCTTAGGGAGTAATGGGTTTGTTGAGAATATCCGAGTGATAGATTGCGTCCATGCCTGCTTGTTCAACCATCTCCTCAGGGGACAGGACTTCCTTATGCGGTCGTTCCCGCGAAAGTGGAGATCCTTCACGGGATGGCTGTGGATCGGAGTGGGTGTTTTCATCTTCTGATTCGCGTTGATCCAGCGCCGCCAAGGTCGCGAGGACCTGTTTAGGCTGGGCAGATTCAACTTCAGGTTGGTCACCGTATCCGTATTCCTTCAGCTTGCGATCGAACTCTTCAGTGTCCATGGAGGGGGTATCCCCGGAAATTGGGCTTAGGTTGCCCAGGATCGACTCTTCAACCGGAGTTCCGCTTTCTCCGACAGCCTCCTGCTGATCCAGAGCAGCGGTGTTTTCCGGTGCCTCGACCTGCTCGGGACCTGCTCCGTCTTCTTGAGGGGCGGTTCCGGAGGTATGGGCCAAGAAGTGTACAAAGTGACACCTTTGCTTCTCTAACACCTGGGAGACCCAGGCGGATCTGCATTGGTCTTCCACCTTTATTTCCTGCTCAGGGGCGGATTGGGTGGGTTTTGATTTTTCCAGATCCAAGGCGGAATCTTCCTTGGGAAGCTCCTGCATCTCAGATCGGATCTTCGCGACTGCGTCCTGCTCAGCGGCGGTCGCGTCAGCGTTACTTACCAGTGGGTTTCCGTCGGAATCGACGGTTTCCCCGATGAAGATGTGTATGCCGCCAACTGGGACGATGGAGAGCTTGATGGGGTTTGTCTTAGCCGGAATCCAGCACTCATCCGGAGGGACGAACGACAGATTTCCGGCGTAAAGGACGCGCCCCACTGCGATGGTGTCGTCGTAGCTTCCCATGGCGGAACCCTCCCGGTTCCGGCCTCCAGACGCCGCAGGCCCCACGGTGGGCGCCAACTGTTGTTGCCTAATCGACAGTGCCTCGGAGGAGGGATCCTCACGAGGGGGAGAAGAAGTAGGGGCCATAGGGCGGAGCGCACACGAGACGGTGGTACGCGATTTACCCAGCTTCGGAACACCTGCACGATGACAAGGCCTACTGCTGCTTGTCTGGAATTATCTGGGCGCTTTCGCGGTGTTACAATGAGTTGTGGTTGTACCTCTAGGGCTCCCGGGATCCGGCTTATAAAGGCGCATGGATCTAGGGTTTACATGGAGAGTCCCAGCCGGATCACAGGTTGCCTAACTACGGTACAATTTCTTGCCGTGCACGTCAAGGATCCGCCTTCCCTTATATGTCGTACTGGATCCGGGTTCCTAATAGGCCTTCATGGATCCGGGCTCCTCCAAAGGTCGGTCGGATCCGGCTCCCCTATCCTGGGCCGGACTTCATCCTTCAGGATCAACAACAACGGGGCCGACCGATGGGCCACATGCCTCATCACCATCTATGGGCCACCCGGCCTTGCCGGATCTAGGCACTGTCGATGGTACACCCATGAAGTATACCCACAACATAGTACCTCTTTTTAGTACGTATTGTCTTTTATCTCTAGAAATATTGCTAGTGCAAGCTGCAGTTTCAGTTCCATAAGAACACTATTTGGTGAATAGTCTGCCATGTCCACTTAGTGTACATATCTCAACTCTGAAATGATACTTTCGTTATCCAGTATAGGGCCTTTGCTATTTTGAGCCAAACTCAATACACTGTATCATCCAAGATTGTACATAACATCAATCGTCATTTCAAATTTAGCATTCCATGGCTGACAAAACATAAACTGTCACTCTAGTGTAGTTATGTTAATTTTATTGATTTCACATTCCAGTGTTGATGAATATAAGCTTTTGTTTTGTCAGAGACTCAGAGTACCCAAAAAAAAACACCTCGGTGCCTCTATGCTCTGCTCGTTGTGCATTCCTAACTGGGTATTTGATGGTTAGTGGCCATATAGTCTTTACTTTCGGTTTCCTTAATCCATTGCTCATGAGTCATGATAAAGCTCAGTTTGCAGGACTTGCTTCAGAATCATGTATCTCTATTTTAAGATGATTTCTGGTTATGTAACAAAACTAATGCTTGAATTTCTTTTGGTGCTTACTCAAATAGCCAATCACCTTAGGCTCACTCAAGAATTGGACATAAGATATGGTGATTTTGTGGGGTGCTCTTTTGACTATCTATGCTATAGATGATGCAGCAAGTTTTATTTTCTGTGTGAATTATAAGATATTCCATTTACAGGATCTTAGTTCAGATTCTTTATTACTCCAAACGTTCACTAATATAAGACGTTTTAGAAAGCTAATACTCGTTGCTGCTAAATTTATTTTGCATGCTCTTTCAGGAAATTTGCAATGATGTGATTAAGAATTTTAGTTATTATATTAGGGTACTCAGTTTGCAAATAATTTTCCTGTCGCCTCCACGAGTGTGACCAGCACTGAAGGACGTTCAGAAGATGAAAAAGGTGAGGCGACATCTGAAACTGGAAACATAGTATATCAAGAGACAGGCGACTGTGTGTGACAAGATGAACATCCTTTTTTTTTAACTTAAAGTACATGTATATTATATGTTATTTGAATGTAAGATGCACATATACTTTTACCTATTTATCTCTTAGCTGTGTTATAATATCCTGCTTTTCTCTAAATCACTTCCAGTTTGACTAGCCGAGGGGATTGCCATTACTGTGCATCTGTTTGTTCCAAATCAATGGAGGTCGAGGAGTTCCTTTTTTCTGGCTAATGAGTAATGATGCAAAGGTATCATCTTATACTGTGATTTTCTCTTAATGACACTGCGAATATCTTTTATTTATGTGGGAGCACGAGGTGTAACTTCTTCACCAAAGATCCCAATGGCATTGAAAGAAGCGTCTTTACTGTCTAACAAATGAACTCTTTTTTTAACAAATTCAAGCTCTTGAACTGATGCTATCCCACCAGTTAGTGAAAAATATTTTAACAAGTCTCATGTCAATGCAGATAGAACAAAAGACATGGAATTAGCCTTTATGGATTTTTTATAATAGATTTTCTTTCGTCAGCTCACTATCTCTTGTTACAAATTCATGATATTGATAAAAGCTTCAGGATTTAACACTTTAATTCTGCTGTGACATGATTACACCGTGATATCCACTTTTGTGAGAGTATCTTATTTGGCACTACCTACATCAGTTTTATGTGATCTAGTGGTCTTACTAAATTTAGTAAAGAATTAAAAAGTTGGGTCATGTATGTTCAATGCAGTTTTTTCTCCACTATCTCCCTTTTGTACTATTCATTTGTTTTCTTGCTTTCTCTTCACAGGTGAACTGAGTCCGATATGAGGATGAAATATGAGATTTAAAAAATGGAAAATGCGTGTTTTGTACAATGAAATCCATCTTAGCCTACCTCCAACTATTTGCAATACAAATATATATGAGTGTGAGAATTGTGGCCTCATTTAGACAAAGTATGTTTTGGGGAAACCTCTTTTGGAAAGGGCTTATTGTGGAAAACCATGCACCTTCATAGCTACTAGGTGATTTGAGTAGTGGCAATTTGTGGTAAAACTTGATTTATCTATGACTTATCTGTGATTTGAGAAGTGGCAATTTGTGGTAAAGTCTCCATGAGTAAGTGCCACTCTTTTTCGGATTTTTTTACACATTAAATGACTCATTTAACTAGTTAATCCCATTTGTTGACTCTCTGTTGACCAGCCACTTGAGGTAAAACAGAGCATATTGCACTAGCCAGTATTAGCACTCAAGGGGAAAACTGAGCACACAAAAAATGCTAGTATAAGACTCGAGGGTATACCTGAGTATATCTAAATTTCCAGGGTTAGAGTCGAGGACGCGTGTTGCGGTGCATAAATGGAAGACGTGCAATTGTTGACGCGTAGACGCGGGTCGCGGTGCAGAAGTCGAAGACGTGCAATCGTGGACGCGTGTCGCATTGCAGAAGTCCAAGACGTGCAGACGTGCAACGGTGGACGCGTAGGACGCGGGTCGCATTAACCACCTCTCGCCTTTATAGACGCCTCCTCGCACTATCTCTTTCACTCTCACTCACTCACGCAACGCCGCCTCTCTCACGTCCCATCATCTTCTCCAAAGAAAAAAATCCTCTCCCTCTTCCTCTCCCTCTCCCTCTCCTCTGCCGGCGAGATGGACAAGGAGAATGCCAATCCAATCATCCACGATGCCGTCGGCTCCAAGCGCGACGCCTCCCTCTTCGACGCCGTCCCCTCAACGACCGTTGCCGCTGGTGCATCGGAGGCTGCCGTCGGTGGCAGTTAGATCCCCGCGGGATGGGACCCCTATGAGGAGGTGCCATACGAGGCGCCGCCGAACCCCTACGACACCTTCATGCACCTCTGCAGCTTCCAGCGGGTGGAGATCGCCGCCGGCCGCATGCCTCCGCTCAAGCCCAAGGTGCCCAAGCGGAGAAACAAGTGGAGGCAGAGCCAGATAGGGTAGGGGGAGTCCTGGACGTGTGCTGCTGCTGCCTCCTCCATTTTGTTCTTAGCTAGGATCCCTTGTTGTTATGTTGTTAGTATGATGGTGCTGTGAAGAACCTCGAACCTGTTACTATGTTGGCTGCTGTATGCAGCTTATTATCTAGGGAGGGATCCCTATTATCTGCCCTATTATCTATCCCTATTCTACTATATGACTATATGAATTTATCGTACATTACCCTGGAGATTTTCTTCTAGATTTAACTACATACATATGGACCAGAGAGAGTGCTAGATTTGCTGCCATATTGGGCAAACAATGAGGGCCAAAAGGCACAAATAATTGAAGAAAGACAGAAATGCAAGCTTCTCTAGATTTGATACTAATTAGGTGAAAAAAGACAGAGAGAAAGAGGGGAAAATGTACTCTTAAAAATGCCAATTTGGGCCGAGAGAGACAGAACCCAACTCCTTCTCACGTGCAACCAAACGTTATGTCGTCCTGTCCCACGCGGTCCCTTTCTACCAGCTCCACGCGACGCGGCCCCACATGACGTGGCCCCACACGTCAGCACGGAACGGTCAACTAAACGGGAATCCTGCCGTCTGAGCTCCTTCTGCGGGTTTCAAACAAGGGCTTGGGGAAAAATGAGGAAAAAATAAGGAGCTGGGGAAAACAGAGTACAACTAAGGACCTGAGGGCAGGAGAATAGAAAATACTTTAATTAAATATGTGTGGTATTCTTTAAAAAAATAATTCATTGCCCTGTGGTTCCACAAGGCAAAGACCTTTGCCGTGCAAACCCTCACGACAAAGAAGGCTTTGCCGCGCACATCCACACGACAAAGAGATCACACATCCTCTAAATTAGCAGTCTCTGTTCCCGGCAGGACTACCCCCTAGATTTCTCCGCGCGAGGTTCCACCAATATACATTTTCATAGGTTTAGGTTTGTTTATGTTGGGATTCGTAGCATAGAAAACAAAAAACTTCCCACCGCAAGAACGAAAACCAGGCCAAGATCCAATCAAGAAGATGGGAGCAACGAGAAGATCATGAGACTAACCCTCGAAGATTTCCAAAGCCTACGAGATTAGATCTCGTTGTTGCAGAAGATGATCACTGTTCACACACAAACACGTCACCATGTACCTGCGGCGTCGAGCGCGATACGCAGGACATGTCGCCGGAGGAGGCTCGCCGGAACCGCGATACGCTGGACAATTCGGCGGGCTCTTTTGAGAACCCGAAACCCCACACGCCCGGGAGAGACCCCATCTGGACGCACGGCGGTGATGGGCTGCCCTAGGTCGGTTCGCCCGCCCCTAGGACTTCGTGGATCGAAGCTCTCCAATACGAAAAACACCGATGAACGCGAGCAGAAACTAGAACGAGATAGGATTGTAGATTGGTTTTGCAATTGTGTGTTGTTTTTTCAATCGGCCGTCACCCTTCATGTATATAAAGGGTGGCTGGACTTTCCGTGCAAGTATTAGGCTTGGATTCACGTCACAAACCCTAATTAGGGTCCAACTCGAACAAGTAAACCTGAAATTTCCGTAACTATTCAGTCAGAAACCTTCCTGCACCTTCTGTACCATTTTTGAGGAAGCAAACGATCTCGGATCAAAATCTTGTAACAGCAAAGTTGTTCGTCTCGAAAAAACAAAGAACTTTCATGTTGACAACTTTTTCATCTGAGCTCATCTTGATCGTTCAATTGAGGTCGCAACAAAAAAGATCAATTCTGACTTTCTGCCTCCGACCCAGCCTCGGTTCGTGCCTAACCTTAGAGGCCTCTATGGTCGAGCGCCCCAGACTCGGTAATTCAGGTTTCAGCTGTATTTTGGCTCCAAAAGTTGCATACTAGCTCGGATCGCGATGACTCAAAAAGCAAAATTGCTTGTCTCGGCGAGACGCACAACTTTAGTATCTATCATTTTTCATTTTGAGGCCATCTTCAAATTTTCACTTTTTAAGGCAAAAACGCCTCTCAACACATGCCCCCATGTTTTTCGGCAAAACTTGTATGCCGAAAAATAACTTGCACTATATTTTTTCTAAGGACGATGTCAACACTCCTTCGGCCATTGATTCTTAGGGCAATAATTCTGTATCGGCCGTGCATGCTAAGGGCGATAATTATATATCGGCCATATGCGTGTTCATGCTTCTTGCCACACACTCGGGTAGAACATTTTCAGATATCTTTCATTGAGAGCTCGAGGTAGTAAATTCCCCTCCATAGATTCCACCAAGTATGAATTTCCAGGAACTACCCTGACGACCTTAAAAGGACCTTCCCAGCTTGGAGACCATTTGCCAAACTTCCTGTCCTTCGAACCAACTGGTAGGATTACTTTCCAGACTAAACCGCCAACTTGGAAGCTCTTCAACTTCACCTTTTTGTTATAAGCTCTTGCTACCCGCAATTTATCCTTCTCTATGTCTTTCAGAGCAGTTAAACGTTTATCAGCAACCTCATCAATGTTGTCCATCATCAAGTTGTGAAAATCCATTGCCGACAAATCATTCTGCTTGGCGAACCTCAAAGCAGCCAGATTCACCTCTACCGGTAAAACGGCTTCCTGTCCATACACAAGTTCATATGGAGTTACCTTCGTAGCGCCATGCCTAGAGATCCTATGCGCCCACAAAGCTTCAGAAAACACTTCATGCCATCTCCTCGGATATTCTTCAATCTTCTTCTTGATGAGCTTGATCAAAATATTATTACTTGATCCATCTTGCCCATTAGCTTGTGCATAATATGGAGAGGAATTGAGCATCTTTATCTTATAAGATTCGGCAAACTCTTTAACTTCTTTTGCCATAAATGATGAACCTTGTTCTGTAGTCAATGTCTGAGGAATGCCGAATCTATGAATGATATGCCCAGTTATGAATTTGATCACCTCCTTATGGGTCATATTTCTGAGAGGTATCGCTTCAGACCACTTGGTAAAATAATCAGTAGCTACCAGCACGAACCAATGCCCTTTTGAAGAAGAAGGATGAATCATACCAATGAAATCCAACCCCCAACCTCTAAATGGCCACAGCTTGATAATAGGATTCAACATAGCAGCAGGAGCCAACTGAATGTCACCAAACTTTTGACAAGCCTCGCATCCTTTATAATACCTGAAGCAATCATTGATCATCGTCGGCCAATAAAAACCTGCACGTCGCAATAACCACTTCATCTTCTGTGTCGATTGATGAGTACCACATATGCCTTCATGTACCTCTCCCATAGCAACGTACCCTTGCTTGATCTTCATCCAAGCACTTCAAAAGAATACCTTCAACTGTTTGGCGATAGAGATCATCATCTATCACTGCATACTTAAAAGCCATTCGCCGAACAGCCCTGTCCGTCCTCTTGTTAGGATCCTGCAAATATTCAACAATAGGTCTTCTCCAATCTTCTTGTTCACCTGCACTAGATCCTTCATTAGTGACCGAATCAATGGGCTTTAATTCGGTCTTACCTATGTTAGCGAGAGCAATCATCGACTTATGAGATATATGAAAAACACCACGATCAACATGGTAGCCAGATGCTTGTTGTGCTAACTCATTTGCATTCCAATTGTCTTGCCTAGATATGTGAGCAATGCTAAAATAATCCAAGGTAGAAATTATATCTAGACATTTATCAAGATACATATTAAGTGATTCGTCAAAACATTGGAAAACCTTGGATATTTGCTGTACTACTAGCAACGAATCACCAAAAGCCTCAATATGTGTAGCACCTACAACAACTAAAAGTTCCAGCCCGAATAATAAAGCTTCATATTCGGTTTGATTGTTTGTGCAAAAATATTCTAAGCGGCATGAGGCTTCAAAAACAGCACCATGGGGAGATATATAAACAACACCAACACTCTGGCCATTGCTACAAACTGAACCATCAAAGTATAACCTCCATGGTACTAAAGTTACAAGGTTAGTATCAATATCATGCTCATTATCAATCCGATGTTCAACAATAAAGTTAGCAACGATTTGGCCTTTCATAGATTTCAACGATTCATAAGCCAAATCATACTCAATTAAAGCATAAGTCCATTTACCAATCCTACCGCTAAGAATTGGTCTATGCAACATATATTTAATGACATCGGTTTGACAAGCAACAATGCATATGCTAGACAATAAATAATGCCTCAGCTTAGTGCAAGCATAATATAAGCATAAGCATAATTTTTCAATAAAAGTATACCTTGTCTCAGCATCTATCCAGTAAACGCCGGCTTAAATAAGTGATAACATGCTCTTTTTCTTCAGTATCTTGAGTTAAAACAACACCAATAACACCTTCCTCCGCTGCAATATAAAGCGTAAAAAGCTCTCCATGTTTAGGTGCCCTTAATACGGGAGGAGTAGACAAACAAAGCTTAATCTTCTCAAATGCTTCTTGCTGTTTTGCCCCCCAAGTAAAATCATCATCGTTCTTTAACCGAAGAATAGGAGTGAATGCATCAACCTTCCCTGACAAGTTCACTATGAAACGCCTCAAATAATTAACCTTGCCAAGGAATTTCTGCATATCCTTTTTGCATGTCGGGGCTTGCACTTTCTGGATGGCTTGTATCTTCCCGGGATCAATCTCTATGCCATGCTGATGTATAATAAAACCCAAGAATTTTCCAGCCGATACACCGAAAGCACATTTCAAAGGATTCATCTTGAGCCCATATTTTCTCATTCTCTCAAAAGCTAAGCGCAAATCGGCTAAATGAGATTCATTAGCATTCGATTTAACAACAATATCATCAATATAGACTTCAAGTATGACCACAAGCAAATCATGAAAGATTAAATTCATAGCCCTCTGATATGTCGCGCCAGCATTCTTCAAACCAAAAGTCATTACTGTCCACTCAAATAAACCAACAAACCCGGGACACCGAAAGGCTGTTTTGAATGCATCCTCTTCGGCCATGAAAATTTGGTTGTATCCCGCATTGCCATCAAGAAAACTGATAACTTTATGACCAGAAGCATTATTAATAAGAATATCGGCTATTGGCATGTGATACTCATCTTTGGGTGTAGCTCTATTCAAATCTCTGAAATCAATGCACAATCTCAATTTGTTGGATCCCTTCTTGCCTACAGGAACAATATTATAAATCCAATCCGCGTACCTGCAAGGCTTAATAAAATTAGCTTTAAGCAAACGACCGATCTCTTCCTTGATCCGGGCATACATCTTGGGATTGAATTTACGAGCCAGTTGTTTATAAGGCCTAAAACCAGCTTTGATAGGCAGCCGATGCTCAACTAGCTCCCTGCTCAAACCAGGCATCTCATGATATTCCCATGCAAAGCAATGAACATATTCTTTTAACAGCCTGATCAATACACATTTCTGACCGGCTTACAAATTTTTGTTAACAAACGTCGGCCTAGGAATTGAACCATCTCCTATGTCTACCTCTTCCAATGGATCAGTCGATGCAAAACCTTGCCCCAACTTGTCCATATCATCTAGTTCCTCTATGGACTCATACATATCATTCTCACTAGACCGATATTCAACAAGCCGCTTCTGCAACCACTCTTCTTTGGGATCCATTTAAATCACATATTTGGGAACCGATTATTATAAATCGGCTTTAAAGAAACAGGTACAAAGCCATTCTTTGTGGCACTAAGAAAATCAAAATCTGAGAGGTCGCGCCCTGTCAAGCAAGTAGCATTGGGATGATGCCAATTCACCGGTGAATCAGCCAAAGAGATACAAGTTGAATTATCCGCATGGACAACCTCAACCTCATCATCAACCCACTGTATCAAAAACTGAGGCAAAGTAGATGGCACACATTGGTTTGCATGGAGCCAATCGCGACCTAATATAACATTGTAATTACCTTGCACTTCAGCAATAATGAAGGCGGTGGCCAAAGATTTACTCCCCACTGTGAGCTCCACACTCATGACACCTTTGGCCTCTGTTTTCTCTTTGCCTTCGAACCCATTGAGCACCATATTGGTCTTCATTAAATCATTCTCATGAAGTCCCAATTTTTGGAAGACTGAATATGGCATAAGATTCACCACTGCACCACCATCAACAAGCATTATATCAACCGGTGACACGTTAATGTGTCCCTTGACATATAGTGGTTTCAAATGCTTCACCAGTTCTTTTGGCTTCTCAAAGATGGCGTTCTTGGGACCAAAGTATAATTGCACTATCTCCCCTTCTTCATCTACTGCACGAAACTCAGAGGGTAAGTAATAAACCATATTCATATCCATACCTTCCCTAGCTGGTGAGTTCTCAAAATCCGGCCAATTCTTCATCATCTTCTGGTGTAGGTACCGAATCAGGAGTGGTAGGAAGTGGTGTGGTCAATTCATCATTGTTCACATCCTTCTCTTCAGATGACGGGGTAGTTGTTGCGACCATCACAGGAACTGCAACACCTTCCACTTTCTTGAGCATCCACTTCTTATATCGTACAGGGTGAGTCTTATTGAAAACCTCATCCCTCCGCTTTTCAGCTGTATGCTCCACCTTCTCTTGGTGTAACACCCCAAATTTCAATAAAAAGAAAGTTAGAGAATTCCAGAAAGCAAAATTTCAAACCAACAAAAACTTTTCTATTTTGCATATAGTACCATGCATAGGACTTGTGCATTTGAGTGATATGCCATGATGATTGTTATTACTTGTATTTGATATGCTCTAAAACCCTAGGGTGATCATATTAAGATCACCAACCAAATAAATCAAAGAGGAAGAAAATCCACTATTTGGAAAAACCTAAAAACCCTCACATATGCCCTATGGTATTTTTATAAACCTTGACCCTAGACCTATTTGGTCTTCCCCATTAGTTGAATAATGTTGTTAAACACTTATCACCACTTTTGGAATCAAGGTTTCACAATTCAAGTGAAATTCAAACACAAAACTAGCTCACATATGATATTGGTCAATTTTGACAATTCTAGTCCGATCACCACTTTGAGCCCCTACAATTCAATTTTCTCAAACCAATTCTTGCTAACTCCTTGCACCATTTCAAAGTCAACATCAAGGTGAACAACTTTGATGAAGATCACCCTGCCAAATTCATCTTTGATCACTAGCTATGCTCATCCAAAGTTGCAACATTATAACAAGTGCAACAATCTCCACTTAGCCATTTTGGCCAATTTTTGAATTCTAATTTTTCCACCACCACCTCAATTCACCTCTGGTCAAATACAACTTATCTCCACACTCACATTTCAAAAACTTTCACCATTTGAATTATTTCAAATTTGGACAATTTTGTAATTTCCAAATGATGGCACTATTTGCCACTATTGCAAATAGTGTTCTATACCACCTAAACTACTCTAATCTACCCCAAAGCTAGTCTACCTTGTCCCCTGGCTCCCACTAACACTAAGTGCTGCATAGAAACCCTAGGGAGAGAGAGAGAACAAGCAAAGCCATGGCCATGCCGGCCCATGCCGGCCATGTTCTTCTCCCTCTCCTCTCCTTCATCTCCCTCACTGGCCACCATGCCACAGCACGCCACCGCATCCCCTACACCACCTAGCACCGGCCATTGTCGAGGTAGATGCCGTAGCTCGCCGGAGATCGCGCGCCAGCACACGCCCTGGATGCCGCTCGTGTCGCGCGTGTGCACGACGCGGACACGCTCAGTACACGCGCCGCGCCACCACCTCACGCTCGCCCTGGCCCCGCTGACTAGCCGTTGAGCACCTGCGTGACACCGCGACGCCGCCGCACACGCGCGCAGCCCGGACCCGTGCCCGCCGCCGCCGGAGACGACGACACGATCCCGCGAACCGCGCGCCGTACACGGACGCAATGCACCGCCCACAGACGCCGCCCGACCGTGCCGTTGCTACCTATAGCTTTGCCTGGACGAGGAGAACCCGACAGCATCGCCGCCCAGCTCGACCAGCCGCCGGAGACGCCGCGCGCATGTCGACTTCGTCTCTGCCCCGCAGCACCCTCCCTCGCCTATAAAAGGAGACCTCTCCTCGTTGATCTGAGCACACCACCTCACTCCCCACCTCTCACTGCCTCTCCTCCACCCCACCATTCGTTCGATCATCGCCGGAGCACGCCCCAATTTGGAGATCGGAGCCGCGAAGCCCCGTGGACGCCGCCGCCGATCGGAGCCGTTCCTGGAGCGCCGCCGCCGGTGCTAGGAGCTTCCTCATCTACTACATCTACCTCACGCACACTGCCATCCCTCGCTGGAGCCACCGGTTAGCCCGCCGACCCCCTAGCGCCGAGCCGTGCCCGTAACCCTTTCTCGCCGGAGAAGACGATGGCTACGAGCCGTCAGATCTGCTCTCTAATCCTACGCTCCACGTCGCCCCATACCGTTTCGGGTTTTAAAGGAGGCCGACAGCGCGGACCCCACGCCGTCAGCAGCCCGCGCGTCCGTGGACCGTGGCTGGGCTGGCTCGGGCCGTTTTTAAACCTACTCGGCCCGTTAGCTTTTCCCGCCGGCCTTTTTATTCAAACTCAATTCAAATAATTCCCAAACAATTTCCTCACAAGCACAAACTTTGAAATTCAATAATTTCAAATTGGCTAAACCAAATTTAGTGAATTTTATGTTGTTAGAAAGCCACTGAAATTCTCTAGAACATGCCACCGGCCCCATGGTCAGATTCTTTGTAGAATATTTATGATAAAAATAACAAGACAGGGACTTTTCCCTATTCAAATAATTCTTAAAAATCAACCAAAATAGATATTAAGTTAATTCCAACTCTAACAGCTCACATTTGACTTACACTAATTGTTTCTGCAAGAAAATGGTGTGGTCACTTTGCATGATCATGCCATAGTTAATGGAATGGATAATTTGGCTAGTTTAACTAGTTGATATTGTCCAAAACTATTAAAGTAAATTGTGTGAAGTCTTATACTTCATTTAAACTTGTCTCACATGCATTCATGGGATGTTTGTACCTCTGGTCCAAACTCTCTTATATGAATTACTTGAGATTTAAATCATGTGTAGTGTTATTAAAATGGTATGAGGTGAGTTACCTCATTTAAATCATTTTCACAAATGATGATGATGAACATTTGACTTAGGTCAATATGAGTTCATACATGATTGTTTGAGAAATTAAATCTTAAGAAGATTTCAATGAGAGGAATTTATTTCTCAAGAACCCTATGGAAACTATCATTTACATATAAAATACAAAGAAGTGAATTCCTTTTTAAACCCCACAACCCATGCACTCTAGTTAATTTATTTGTGTGCATAGAGTAGTTTGTGTGATTATATGTGATGTATGGAATAGCCATTGAATTAGTGAGTAATTATACTCGTATTCAAATTTAGACGGTAGCACCGGAGAGTACGCCGAAGAAGAAGGATACTACCAAGAGGAGGAGGAGGAACAGCTTTGAGAACTATCAAGGCAAGCTAATATTCTTGCAAAGTGCAAAGCCCCTTGGGGCAAGGCACCATGACTCTTACCTTTTCTTACATAAGCCTATCCCAAGTTTTTACTTTACAAGCTTTTACTTGATTTCTCAATAAGTTACTTTTATAGTTAACTTTGGTCAGAGTACAAGTTGGTTACTAGAGTAGTGAAGTTAGTCTCTATCAAGCAAAGCAAGATAGCACCCCTCATGGATTAGAGCTAGTGCTAATGAATTAAAACTTGACTACTCTAGATGGGAACAATGTGAATTTGAAATGAATTTGAAACCTTGGAATGAGGATGCATTCCATTGAATGATTTTTGAAGGTGAATATGAACAAGAGAAGATGGTGATTTTTGATAAAACAATGATGTTGGGTTGAATGCGATACCTTTCCAATTATCAAGTACCCCCACAATACCTGATTATGGGTAGGGCTTAACTGGAAGTTTATGTGTCTTAGTATGGGTTCCCTCTAAACAAGCGTCATCGGGGTTATGCCGAAAGCTGCCTCTACCACAAAAGAAATGATATGAGATGATGCGAAATGAGGTGAATGTCCGGCCCAAGCCCCGTGCAGCTCCCAGTGCTGACTGTCTGTCTTCACTGGGAGGCCAAGCTCATGGGGAGAGGTGCTCATACTAGGATTCGTAAGTGAAAGGTTAGGGTTGATGATCCGCGTACTGTGTTACGATGATTCGGGGAAATCCCGACGGATGAAATCAAATGTTGTGGCACAAGTGTGCAACCTCTGCAGAGTGTAAACCTATTCGAATAGCCGCGTCCACGGTTACGGACGGTTGGAAAGGCCATACAGTTTCCGATGTCATATTTTTGAAAATGATGTTGAAAGGTGATGGTGAAATGACTTGTGGTGAATTGAATTGAAATCACCACTTGAATGATGGGAATGACACTAATGTTCCCACTTGAGTTAGTTAGCACTTGAATAAGCTTTTTCTCAAACTTTGTGAACTAAAACTAGCTTTACGCAAATAAACTAGAGCTTAGCAAACCATACTAGAATGTCTAGCACTTACTTTAGTATTAGTTTGCGAGTACTTAAAGTACTCACGGCTTTGTCCCCGGCTATTCAAATGGCCGTAGTATGAAGATGAACAAGGAGATGACCAGCAGGACGCCTACGACAACTAAGCGCCTTCCGACGTCAAGCGTTGGCCTCGTGGACTAGAGAGTCCTTGTATCTTACGCTTCCGCTATGTTGAACTATGAACTTGTGTTTGTTCGTTGATCGATAGATCAACTATTCGTGTAATATGGATCATGTGATTCCAAGATTGTAAGACTTATGGTATGTAATGAATGATGATCGTGATACTTAACTATTATGCCTCGCAACAACAATATTCCCGGGATTGCGATGTATGACATAATAGGCATCCGGACTTAAAAATCCGGGTGTTGACAAGTTGGTATCAGAGCCATTGTTTGACCTTAGAAGACCTTAGTTAGAATGGGCGTTCTGAAAAATTTAATTTTTAAATCAAATGAAAGAAAATATTTGTGAAAAACTTACTATACTCTTGTCTTAAGAATTTGCCAAAATGTGATGAATCATGTTCTATCTTATGTGAATCAACTTAAAATTTTGCCACACTTTGCACTCTCTAACTTACTCACCCAATTCTCTTTCAGATGGAGCCCAATGAACCCATCAACACCAAGTTTTATCAACTTGGGAACGGAGGGAGCTTGATCTTTGAGAACGACCTCGACGCCGTCTCTGAATTCCTTGGGCGCCCACACCCCGAGTTCCACGGGGTTCAGCTGGACGACACGCCCGGGGGAGAGTTGCAGTGGGTGATCACCGCCGACTTAAGGGGCAAGATGGAGCCTCCCACCTCGGAGAGGATCCCGTTCTCGTTCCGGAGAGCAACTCGGTTAGATGGACTTGCACGTGCTCTTCAGAGGCACTTGCTCGTCTTTGTGGCCAGAATGTGGTACGCCCGCTTGCGTCTCGCTACGCACACCTTGTGAGGCGTGATGCTGCGGGAGTGCCCATGGAGCCGCAGCCGCACCCGGAGTTGAGGCACCATGCCGAGCACCTGGACTTCATGCTCTACCGTACTCGTAAGGACCTCGACGCCTCCCGCGCTTACGCGAACCGGACCCATGCTCACATCACCGAGCAGGGCGAGGCGATCAAGCTACTCAACAACGACCGCAGGAGCCTTCGCCAGCAGCCGCGCCAAGAAGGACGCTACGATTCGTCGCCTTCGCGCCAGGATCGCGTCACTTGAGGCCACCGTCAAGGCCCGTGAAGATCAGATTCGTCAGCTGGAGGATGACGATGGAGGCATCGACATTCAGGGAGGAGACGCCTTCCTGAGCGACGACGACGACTTTGAGGACGATGAGAACACCGAGGAGGAAGACTACGAGTTTCTGGAGGCAGGACCCGACGACTACGTCCCGATCGATGTTGATGATGAGGAGTAGTTGCACTAGTCTCACTTATAGTAGGTGTGAGTTGTATCCCGTCCCTTGTATCGTAGCAAGAGAATGGTTCTTAAAACCATGGAAGTATGTGTGTTAGTTTGTACCATGTGTTGCATGAATGAATGAATGTTATGTGTGTCATGAAAATTTTACAAGTTTTCAAATGTTTTTCAAACTTAAACCAAAATGAACCATAGAATGTTCCCTCTTATCTCATGATCTTCTATATCTCCAGATGGCCCCTCCAAATCGCACCAACGACGCGATGCTGCAACTGTTGGAAACCATGCTTGCCGACAGAGAGACGAAAGAGCCGAACGTCAAGCCAACCTCATCGCCTTGCGTAACATCGCCAACCAAGGCCATGGAAATCATGACCACCCCGGATCCAAACTCAAGAACTTCCAAAACACCAACCCTCCGGTGTTTAGCAAGACCGAGGAACCCCTTGACGCCGATGATTGGCTCCAGACTATGGAGAACAATCTAGAGGTAGCCGGTGTAGAAGCCAACGAGAAAGTTCTGTTCGCCACCCACTATCTCGCCTGGACCAGCCCGCGCTTGGTGGACAAGCACCCGTGCCATGAACGGAGGTCAATTCATGACTTGGGAGGATTTCAAACTCAAGTTCAGCAAGTACCATGTACCCCCGGGTCTTATCAAGAAGATGAGGGATGAGTTCCGTGAACTGAAACAAGGCCGCATGACGGTGGTTGAATACCGCGACAAGTTTCTTACACTGTCAAGGTATGCCCCTGATGAGACCGACACCGTTGAGAAGAGGAAGGAGAGATTCCTAAACGGACTGCATGATGAGATGCAGACTGTCCTCGTCAACATCCCCTTTGCCGACCTCGAAGCCCTTGTTGACTCCGCCATCCAGATGGAGGGCAAGTTAAACCAAGCCAATGAGAACCGCAAGCGCCGCATGGCCAATCAGAGTGGATCAAGCCACCCCCAAAGGTTTCGCCCTAGCTCAAGTGGAGGTTTCACTCCAAGAAACAATAAGCCACCGATGCAGAACTCGCGCCCCAGTTATCAGAATCGGAGTGGAGGAAACTCCAAGCCAGGAGGCTACAACAACAACAACTACAACCGCGCACCACCCCGAGCCCCTAACAACAACAACAACAACAACAACACCGCTCCCAGAACCGGAAGCAATGCCATCCCCGTCGCAAACAAGCAGGACAAGTCCACCATCACTTGTTATGAGTGTGGTGTAGTGGGGCACTACTCCAACGAGTGTCCCAAGCGTCTCGCCAAGCTCGCCGGCAACACCGCTGCACCTGCTCAGCAGCAACGCCGTGTCTCCACCGGCAAGAAGTTCGCCCCCAACAACCCCAACAACCGCAACGGCCGTCTCTTCCACATGAGCGCCGAAGAAGCCCAGAAGCACCGCATGTTGTACCGGGTATGTTTTCTCGTCAACCACATCCCCGCCGGAGTGTTGTTTGATTCCGGAGCATCTCATTCTTTTGTCACCGAAGACTTTGCATCAACAAGTAAAATTCAACCCCTCGCTTTGAAACATGTTATGATAGTTCAAATCCCCGATCAACCACCAAGGCCGTAAAATTTTGCAAAAATGTACCCATCATAATCCATGAGGTAGAATTCTATGCAAATCTCATCATTCTTGGAACCAAAGGTTTGGAAGTTGTCCTAGGAATGGATTGGATGTCCAAGCACAATGGATTGATAGACCGTGCCAAGAAAGCCATAACCATGACTAGCAAGCACCGGTATCGTAGTTGAGCACGTCTCTCGAAAACTACCCCGAAAATTCACGTGTAACCAAAGTGTAGCCAAGCCAACTCTGGATCAAATCAGTGGTCGTCTCGTCGATACCCCGATGTGTTTCCGGATGATCTACCCGGTATGCCCCCGCATAGGGATATCGAGTTTATCATCGAGTTAATTCCCGGAACCGGACCCATAGCCCGGAGAGCCTACAAGCATGAACGCAACGTAGCTTGTGGAGCTGAAGAAGCAGTATAGATGATATGTTGGCCAAGGGTCTCGATTAGACCAAGTGCATCCCCCTGGAGATCCCCCGTCTTGTTTGTAGACAAGAAGGATGGTGCAAATCGTTTATGTACCGACTATCGAAAGCTTAACGACGTCACCATCAAAAACAAATACCCCCTACCCAAGATAGAAGACTTGTTTGATCAACTCACCGGAGCCAAAGTTTTCTCCAAGATTGACCTTAGAACGGGATATCATCAACCGAAGATCCGAGCCACCGACATCCCAAAAACTGCCTTTACCACTAGATATGGGTTGTATGAGTACAACGTCATGTCGTTTGGACTAACCAATGCCCCCGCTTACTTCATGAACCTCATGAATAAGATCTTCATGAACTTTTTGGACAAGTTTGTCGTTGTGTTCATCGACGATATTCTTGTATACTCCAAGTCCGAAGAGGAACATGAACAACATTTGGAGATTGTCCTAGAAACCCTTAGACAACACAAGTTGTATGCCAAGTTTAGCAAGTGTGAGTTTTGGCTGGAAGAAGTTGGATTCCTGGGACACATCTTGTCTGCAGGAGGAATTGCCGTAGATCCCGCAAAGATAAAAACTGTTATGGAATGGAAAGCCCCCACCACCCAAACCGAGGTTCGCGCTTTTCTTGGATTAGCCGGATATTACCGCAGATTTGTAGAAGGTTTTTCGAGCATCGCTCGACCAATGACCCAACTGTTGAAGAAGGACAAGAAGTTCGAGTGGACCGATAAATGTGAATAGAGCTTTCAACAGCTCAAGAGTAGACTCGACCACCGCCCCAATCCCGATCATGCCCGATATCGCTAAGCCCTTTGACGTATACTCGCGACGCCTCCAAGATTGGTCTTGGATGTGTGCTTATGCAAGAAGGCAAGGTTGTATCCTACCTTTCAAGACAGCTCAAGCAACATGAACAAAACTACCCAACCCATGACCTCGAGCTTGCAGCCGTGGTCTTAGCCTTGAAAGTTTGGCGTCATTACCTCATGGGTAATCGATGCGAGATCTACTCCGACCACAAAAGCCTCAAATACATATTCACCCGTAAAGAGTTAAACATGAGACAACGCCGATGGATCGAATTGATCAAAGATTACGACATGGAGATTCACTACCACCCCGGCAAGGCCAATGTGGTAGCGGATGCTTTGAGTAGACTCGCCATGTCGCTTGAACTCCATGCTCGCAACCGAACAGCCCAAGCTTGCATCAAGAGTTTGAACAGCTTCAGGCTTGAACTTGTTAGTGAAGGATTCCTAGCCAGCATAGAACCGCAACCCACCTTGGTTAGTCGGATCAAGGAAGCCCGAAGGACAACGCTAGCATCGACGGAATCAAGAAACAGATAGCCGCAGCAAAGCCCCCGGATTCACCGTAGACGAAGCCGGAGTTCTTTGGTACAAAGAACGTCTCTGCGTACCATCGGACTCTGACTTGAAACAAGTCATCCTGCAAGAAGCCCACGACACCCTTTACTCAATCCACCCTGGAGGTACCAAGATGTACCAAGACCTGAAAGAACAATTTTGGTGGCACGGAATGAAGAGAGAGATCGGTAGCTATATCGCCAAATGTGACATCTGTCAGAGAGTCAAGGCCGAACACCAACGACCCGCCGGACTGTTACAACCCCTTCAGATTCCGGAATGGAAATGGGACTCCGTAGGAATGGACTTTATCACCGGACTGCCCAAATCCAGCAAGGGCAATGACTCCATATGGGTAGTTGTCGATAGATTGACCAAGGTCGCCCATTTCATCGCCGTCAAAACCACTTATCAAGGCCCAAAGTTAGCTGAACTATACATCTCCCGTAATAGTCGCTTTGCACGGAACCCCCAAATCGATAGTGTCGATAGAGGATCACAGCTCACCTCAAGGTTCCGGCAGTAAAGTGCACGAAGGATTAGGAACCCGTCTGAATTTCAGCACCGCCTATCACCCTCAGACCGACGGACAGACTGAGAGAGTAAACCAGATACTGGAAGACATGCTTAGAGCATGCGTACTGGAATACGGATCCAAGTGGGAAGACTGCCTACCCTACGCAGAATTCTCTTACAACAATAGTTACCAAGCCAGCCTACAGATGGCCCCCTTTGAAGCCTTGTATGGGAGAAAATGCCGTACCCTCTCGAACTGGTCGGAAGTCGGAGAAAGCCAAGTTTTTGGCCCGTATGTTCTTCGTGAAGCCGAAGAGAAAGTACACAAGATCCGAGAGTACCTCAAGACGGCGCAGCCTAGACGTAAGAGCTACGCCGACAAGAGACGTCGGGAGATGACCTTCGAGATTGGAGACTTTGTCTATCTCAAGGTATCCCCCTTGAAAGGAATGCAAAGGTTTCAACCGAAAGGAAAGCTCGCACCTCGCTACGTAGGACCCTTCAAGGTCCTCACCGCCGAGGAGAAGTATCTTACCAACCGGAGTTGCCCGAAGAAATGTCGGCCGTACACGACGTGTTCCATATCTCACTCCTCCGGAAATGCCTTGAAGTCCCGGAGAAGACCGAAGTGTTCAAGAACATAGATCACCGATCGGTAGATATCAACAAGGATCTGACTTACCGCGAAGTGCCTATCCGCATCCTGGAAGAAGCCTTCAGGACCACCCGCACCAGGAGTATCAAGTTTCTGAAGATCCAATGGAGCAACCATACCGAGGATGAAGCCACGTGGGAACGAGAAGACTTCATGAAGCAGGAGTACCCAGATCTCTTTAGTACCTAACTTTCTTTTCGATCTCGGGACGAGATCTTTTGTAAGGGGGAAGGGTTTGTAACACCCCAAATTTCAATAAAAAGAAAGTTAGAGAATTCCGTAAAGCAAAATTTCAAACCAACAAAAACTTTTCTATTTTGCATATAGTACCATGCATAGGACTTGTGCATTTGAGTGATATGCCATGATGATTGTTATTACTTGTATTTGATATGCTCTAAAACCCTAGGGTGATCATATTAAGATCACCAACCAAATAAATCAAAGAGGAAGAAAATCCACTATTTGGAAAAACCCTAAAAACCCTCACATATGCCCTATGGTATTTTTATAAACCTTGACCCTAGACCTATTTGGTCTTCCCCATTAGTTGAATAATGTTGTTAAACACTTATCACCACTTTTGGAATCAAGGTTTCACAATTCAAGTGAAATTCAAACACAAAACTAGCTCACATATGATATTGGTCAATTTTGACAATTCTAGTCTGATCACCACTTTGAGCCCCTACAATTCAATTTTCTCAAACCAATTCTTGCTAACTCCTTGCACCATTTCAAAGTCAACATCAAGGTGAACAACTTTGATGAAGATCACCCTGCCAAATTCATCTTTGATCACTAGCTATGCTCATCCAAAGTTGCAACATTATAACAAGTGCAACAATCTCCACTTAGCCATTTTGGCCAATTTTTGAATTCTAATTTTTCCACCACCACCTCAATTCACCTCTGGTCAAATACAACTTATCTCCACACTCACATTTCAAAAACTTTCACCATTTGAATTATTTCAAATTTGGACAATTTTGTAATTTCCAAATGATGGCACTATTTGCCACTATTGCAAATAGTGTTCTATACCACCTAAACTACTCTAATCTACCCCAAAGCTAGTCTACCTTGTCCCCTGGCTCCCACTAACACTAAGTGCTGCATAGAAACCCTAGGGAGAGAGAGAGAACAAGCAAAGCCATGGCCATGCCGGCCCATGCCGGCCATGTTCTTCTCCCTCTCCTCTCCTTCATCTCCTCACTGGCCACCATGCCACAGCACGCCACCGCATCCCCTACACCACCTAGCACCGGCCATTGTCGAGGTAGATGCCGTAGCTCGCCGGAGATCGCGCGCCAGCACACGCCCTGGATGCCGCTCGTGTCGCGCGTGTGCACGACGCGGACACGCTCAGTACACGCGCCGCGCCACCACCTCACGCTCGCCCTGGCCCCGCTGACTAGCCGTTGAGCACCTGCGTGACACCGCGACGCCGCCGCACACGCGCGCAGCCCGCACTCCGTGCCCGCCGCCGCCGGAGACGACGACACGATCCCGCGAACCGCGCGCCGGACACGGACGCAATGCACCGCCCACGTACGCCGCCCGACCGTGCCGTTGCTACCTATAGCTTTGCCTCGGACGAGGAGAACCCGACAAGCATCGCCGCCCAGCTCGACCAGCCGCCGGAGACGCCGCGCGCATGTCGACTTCGTCTCGCCCCGCAAGCACCCTCCCTCGCCTATAAAAGGAGACCTCTCCTCGTTGATCCGAGCACACCACCTCACTCTCCACCTCTCACCGCCTCTCCTCCACCCCACCATTCGCCCGATCATCGCCGGAGCCGCCCCAATTTGGAGATCGGAGCCGCCGAAGCTCCGGTGGACGCCGCCGCCGAATTGGAGCCGCTCCGAGAGGAGCCGCCGGTGCTAGGAGCTTCCTCATCTACTACATCTACCTCACGCACACCGCCATCCCTCGCCGGACCACCGGTTAGCCCGCCGACCCCTAGCGCCGCCGCTGCCCGTGAACCCTTTCTCGCCGGAGAAGACGATGGACTCGAGCCGTCGATCCGCTCTCTAATCCTACGCCCCACGTCGCCCCATACCGTTTCGGGTTTTAAAGGAGGCCGACAGCGCGGACCCCACCCCGTCGGCAGCCCGCGCGGTACCTGGACCGTGGCTGGGCTGGCTCGGGCCGTTTTTAAACCTTCTCGGCCCGTTAGCTTTTCCCGCCGGCCTTTTTATTCAAACTCAATTCAAATAATTCCCAAACAATTTCCTCACAGCACAAACTTTGAAATTCAATAATTTCAAATTGGCTAAACCAAATTTAGTGAATTTTATGTTGTTAGAAAGCCACTGAAATTCTCTAGAACATGCCACTGGCCCCATGGTCAGATTCTTTGTAGAATATTTATGATAAAAATAACAAGACAGGGACTTTTCCCTATTCAAATAATTCTTAAAAATCAACCAAAATAGATATTAAGTTAATTCCAACTCTAACAGCTCACATTTGACTTACACTAATTGTTTCTGCAAGAAAATGGTGTGGTCACTTTGCATGATCATGCCATAGTTAATGGAATGGATAATTTGGCTAGTTTAACTAGTTGATATTGTCCAAAACTATTAAAGTAAATTGTGTGAAGTCTTATACTTCATTTAAACTTGTCTCACATGCATTCATGGGATGTTTGTACCTCTGGTCCAAACTCTCTTATATGAATTACTTGAGATTTAAATCATGTGTAGTGTTATTAAAATGGTATGAGGTGAGTTACCTCATTTAAATCATTTTCACAAATGATGATGATGAACATTTGACTTAGGTCAATATGAGTTCATACATGATTGTTTGAGAAATTAAATCTTAAGAAGATTTCAATGAGAGGAATTTATTTCTCAAGAACCCTATGGAAACTATCATTTACATATAAAATACAAAGAAGTGAATTCCTTTTAAACCCCACAACCCATGCACTCTAGTTAATTTATTTGTGTGCATAGAGTAGTTTGTGTGATTATATGTGATGTATGGAATAGCCATTGAATTAGTGAGTAACTATACTCGTATTCAAATTTAGACGGTAGCACCGGAGAGTACGCCGAAGAAGAAGGATACTACCAAGAGGAGGAGGAGGAACAGTTTGAGAACTATCAAGGCAAGCTAATATTCTTGCAAAGTGCAAAGCCCCTTGGGGCAAGGCACCATGACTCTTACCTTTTCTTACATAAGCCTATCCCAAGTTTTTACTTTACAAGCTTTTACTTGTTTTCTCAATAAGTTACTTTTATAGTTAACTTTGGTCAAAGTACAAGTTGGTTACTAGAGTAGTGAAGTAGTTCTAACAAGCAAAGCAAGATAGCACCCCTCATGGATTAGAGCTAGTGCTAATGAATTAAAACCTGACTACTCTAGATGGGAACAATGTGAATTTGAAATGAATTTGAAACCTTGGAATGAGGATGCATTCCATTGAATGATTTTTGAAGGTGAATATGAACAAGAGAAGATGGTGATTTTTGATAAAACAATGATGTTGGGTTGAATGCGATACCTTTCCAATTATCAAGTACCCCCACAATACCCGATTATGGGTAGGGCTTAACCGGAAGTTTATGTGTCTTAGTATGGGTTCCCTCTAAACAAGCGTCATCGGGGTTATGCCGAAAGCTGCCTCTACCACAAAAGAAATGATATGAGATGATGCGAAATGAGGTGAATGTCCGGCCCAAGCCCTCGTGCAGCTCCCAGTGCTGACCGTCCGTCTTCACCGGGAGGCCAAGCTCATGGGGAGAGGTGCTCATACTAGGATTCGTAAGTGAAAGGTTAGGGTTGATGATCCGCGTACCGTGTTACGATGATTCGGGGAAATCCCGACGGATGAAATCAAATGTTGTGGCACAAGTGTGCAACCTCTCGCAGAGTGTAAACCTATTCGAATAGCCGCGTCCACGGTTACGGACGGTTGGAAAGGCCATACAGCTTCCGATGTCATATTTTTGAAAATGATGTTGAAAGGTGATGGTGAAATGACTTGTGGTGAATTGAATTGAAATCACCACTTGAATGATGGGAATGACACTAATGTTCCCACTTGAGTTAGTTAGCACTTGAATAAGCTTTTTCTCAAACTTTGTGAACTAAAACTAGCTTTACGCAAATAAACTAGAGCTTAGCAAACCATACTAGAATGTCTAGCACTTACTTTAGTATTAGTTTGCGAGTACTTAAAGTACTCACGGCTTTGTCCCCGGCTATTCAAATGGCCAGAGTATGAAGATGAACAAGGAGATGACCAGCAGGACGCCTACGACAACTAAGCGCCTTCCGACGTCAAGCGTTGGCCTGTGGACTAGAGAGTCCTTGTATCTTACGCTTCCGCTATGTTGAACTATGAACTTGTGTTTGTTCGTTGATCGATAGATCAACTATTCGTGTAATATGGATCATGTGATTCCAAGATTGTAAGACTTATGGTATGTAATGAATGATGACTGTGATACTTAACTATTATGCCTCGCAACAACAATATTCCTGGGATTGCGATGTATGACATAATAGGCATCCGGACTTAAAAATCCGGGTGTTGACACTTGGTTCCTCATGCGCTGTAGTCTTCTCTTCTTGGTTTTTGTTATTCCTAGAGGACACTGATACGCGTATAGCACGCGTCCGTTGGGAACCCCTAGAGGAAGGTGTGATGCGTACAACGGCAAGTTTTCCCTCAGTAAGAAACCAAGGTTTATCGAACCAGGAGGAGCCAAGAAGCACGTTGAAGGTTGATGGCGGCGGGATGTAGTGCGGCGCAACACCAGGGATTCCGGCGCCAACGTGGAACCCGCACAACACAACCAAAGTACTTTGCCCCAACGAAACAAGTGAGGTTGTCAATCTCACCGGCTTGCTGTAACAAAGGATTAGATGTATAGTGTGGATGATGATTGTTTGCAGAAAACAGTAGAACAAGTATTGCAGTAGATTGTATTCGATGTAAAAGAATGGTCCGGGGTCCACAGTTCACTAGAGGTGTCTCTCCCATAAGATAAATAGCATGTTGGGTGAACAAATTACAGTCGGGCAATTGACAAATAGAGAGAGCATGACAATGCACATACATGATATGATAAGTATAGTGAGATTTAATTGGGCATTACGACAAAGTACATAGACCGCTATCCAGCATGCATCTATGCCTAAGAAGTCCACCTTCAGGTTATCATCCGAACCCCTTCCAAGTATTAAGTTGTAAACAACAGTACAATTGCATTAAGTATGGTGCGTAATGTAATCAATAACTACATCCTCGGACATAGCATCAATGTTTTATCCCTAGTGGCAACAACACATCCACAACCTTAGAACTTTCTCATCACCGTCCTGCATTTAATGGAGGCATGAACGCACTATCGAGCATAAATACTCCCTCTTGGAGTTAATAGTAAAAACTTGGCCAGAGCCTCTACTAATAACGGAGAGCATGCAAGATCATAAACAACACATAGGTAATAGATTGATAATCAACATAACATAGTATTCTCTATCCATCGGATCCCGACAAACACAACATATAGCATTACAGTATAGATGATCTTGATCATGTTAGGCAGCTCACAAGATCCGACAATGAAGCACATAAGGAGAAGACGACCATCTAGCAACTGCTATGGACCCATAGTCCAGGGGTGAACTACTCACTCATCACTCCGGAGGCGACCATGGCGGTGAAGAGTCCTCCGGGAGATGATTCCCCTCTCCGGCAGGGTGCCGGAGGCGATCTCCTGAATCCCCCGAGATGGGATTGGCGGCGGCGGCGTCTCTGGAAGGTTTTCCGCATCGTGGCTCTCGGTACTGGGGGTTTCGCGACGAAGACTATATGTAGGCGGAAGGGCAGGTCAAGAGGCGACGCGAGGGGCCCACACAACAGGCCGGCGCGGCTAGGGCTTGGGCCGCGCCGCCCTGGTGTGTCGCCACCTCGTGGCCTCTCTTCGTTTCCCTTTCGTACTTCTGGAAGCTTCGTGGAAAAATAGGCCCCTGGGCGTTGATTTCGTCCAATTCCGAGAATATTTCTTTACTAGGATTTCTGAAACCAAAAAACAGCAGAAAACAGCAACTGGCTCTTCGGCATCTCGTTAATAGGTTAGTGCCGGAAAATGCATAAATACAATATAAAGTATGCATAAAACATGTAGATATCATCAATAATGTGGCATGGAACATAAGAAATTATCGATACGTCGGAGACGTATCAGCATCCCCAAGCTTAGTTCCTGCTCGTCCCGAGCAGGTAAACGATAACAAAGATAATTTCTGGAGTGACATGCCATCATAACCTTGATCATACTATTATAAGCATATGTAATGAATGCAGCGATCAAAAAAATGGTAATGACATGAGTAAAAAAATGAATCATAAAGCAAAGACTTTTCATGAATAGTACTTTCAAGACAAGCATCAATAAGTCTTGCATAAGAGTTAACTCATAAAGCAATAAATCAAAGTAAAGGTATTGAAGGAACATAAAGGAAGAGTAAGTTTCAGCGGTTGCTTTCAACTTATAACATGTATATCTCATGGATATTGTCAATGTAAAGTAATATAACAAGTGCAATATGCAAGTATGTAGGAATCAATGCACAGTTCACACAAGTGTTTGCTTCTTGAGGTGGAGAGAGATAGGTGAACTGACTCAACATAAAAGTAAAAGAAAGGCCCTTCGCAGAGGGGAGCATTGATTGCAATATTTGTACTAGAGCTTTGGTTTTGAAAACAAGAAACAATTTTGTCAACGGTAGTAATAAAGCATATGTATCATGTAAATTATATCTTACAAGTTGCAAGCCTCATGCATAGTATACTAATAGTGCCCGCACCTTGTCCTAATTAGCTTGGATTACCGGGATTATCGCAATACACATGTTTTAACCAAGTGCCACAAAGGGGTACCTCTATGCCGCCTGTACAAAGGTCTAAGGAGAAAGCTCGCATTTGGATTTCTCGCTTTTGATTATTCTCAACTTAGACATCCATACCGGGACAACATAGACAACAGATAATGGACTCCTCTTTAATGCATAAGCATGTAGCAACAATTAATGTTCTCATATGAGATTGAGGATATATGTCCAAAACTGAAACTTCCACCATGATTCATGGCTTTAGTTAGCGGCCCAATGTTCTTCTCTAACAATATGCATGCTCTAACCATTAAATGAGTGGTAAATCTCCCTTACTTCGGACAAGACGGACATGCATAGCAACTCACATGATATTCAACAAAGAGTAGTTGATGGCGTCCCCGTAAACATGGTTATCGCACAACAAGCAACTTAATAAGAGATAAAGTGCATAAGTACATATTCAATACCACAATAGTTTTTAAGCTATTTGTCCCATGAGCTATATATTGCAAAGGTAAAGAATGGAAATTTTTAAAGGTAGCACTCAAGCAATTTACTTTGGAATGGCGGAGAAATACCATGTAGTAGGTAGGTATGGTGGACACAAATGGCATAGTGGTTGGCTCAAGGATTTTGGATGCATGAGAAGTATTCCCTCTCGATACAAGGTTTAGGCTAGCAAAGTTATTTGAAACAAACACAAGGATGAACCGGTGCAGCAAAACTCACATAAAAGACATATTGTAAACATTATAAGACTCTAAACCGTCTTCCTTGTTGTTCAAACTCAATACTAGAAATTATCTAGACTTTAGAGAGACCAAATATGAAAACCAAATTTTAGCAAGCTCTTTGTATTTCTTCATTAATGGGTGCAAAGTATATGATGCAAGAGCTTAAAAATGAGCACAACAATTGCCAAGTATCAAATTATTCAAGACATTTTAGAATTACTACATGTAGCATTTCCCGATTCCAACCATATAAAAATTTAACGAAGAAGATTCAACCTTCGCCATGAATACTATGAGTAAAGCCTAAGGACATATTTGTCCATATGCAACAGCGGAGCGTGTCTCTCTCCCACACAATGAATGCTAGGATCCATTTTATTCAAACAAAAACAAAAACAAAAACAAACCGACGCTCCAAACAAAGCACATAAGATGTGATGGAATAAAAATATAGTTTCAGGGGAGGAACCTGATAATGTTGTCGATGAAGAAGGGGATGCCTTGGGAATCCCCAAGCTTAGACGCTTGAGTCTTCTTGAAATATGCAGGGGTGAACCACCGGGGCATCCCCAAGCTTAGAGCTTTCACTCTCCTTGATCATATTGTATCATCTCCCTCTCTTGATCCTTGAAAACTTCCTCCACACCAAACTCGAAACAACTCATTAGAGGGTTAGTGCATAATAAAAATTCACATGTTCAGAGGTGACACAATCATTCTTAACACTTCTGGACATTGCACAAAGCTACTGGACATTAATGGAACAAAGAAATTCATCCATCATAGCAAAAGAGGCAATGCGAAATAAAAGGCAGAATCTGTCAAAACAGAACAGTCCGTAAAGATGGATTTTATTGAGGCACCAGACTTGCTCAAATGAAAATGCTCAAATTGAATGAAAGTTGCGTACATATCTGAGGATCACTCACGTAAATTGGCATAATTTTCTGAGCTACCTACAGAGAGGCAGGTCGAAATTCGTGACAGCAAAGAAATCTGTTTCTGCGCAGCAATCCAAATCTAGTATGAACCTTACTATCAAAGACTTAACTTGGCACAACAATGCACAAAACTAAGATAAGGAGAGGTTGCTACAGTAGTAAACAACTTCCAAGACTCAAATATAAAATAAAAATACTGTAGTAAAAACATGGGTTGTCTCCCATAAGCGCTTTTCTTTAACGCCTTTCAGCTAGGCGCAGAAAGTGTGTATCAAGTATTATCAAGAGACGAAGTGTCAAAATCATAACTTGTTCTAGCAATAGAATCAAAAGGTAACATCATTCTCTTTCTAGGGAAGTGTTCCATACCTTTCTTGAGAGGAAATTGATATTTAATATTACCTTCCTTCATATCAATGATAGCTCCAACAGTTCGAAGAAAAGGTCTTCCCAATATAATGGGACAAGATGCATTGCATTCAATATCCAAGACAACAAAATCAACGGGGACAAGGTTATTGTTAACGGTAATGCGAACATTATCAACTCTCCCCAAAGGTTTCTTTATAGCATTATCAACAAGATTAACATCCAAGTAACAATTTTTCAATGGTGGCAAGTCAAGCATATCATAAATTTTCTTAGGCATAACGGAAATACTTGCACCAAGATCACATAAAGCATTACAATCAAAGTCATTGACCTTCATCTTAATGATGGGCTCCCAACCATCTTCTAACTTTCTAGGAATAGAGGTTTCAAGTTTTAGTTTCTCTTCTCTAGCTTTTATGAGAGCATTTGTAATATGTTTTGTGAAAGCCAAGTTTATAGCACTAGCATTAGGACTCTTAGCAAGTTTTTGTAAGAACTTTATAACTTCAGAGATGTGACAATCATAAAAATCCAAACCATTATAATCTAAAGCAATGGGATCATCATCCCCAATGTTGGAAAAAATTTCAGCAGCTTTATCACAGAGCGTTTCAGCAGTTTTAGCAGCTTCCGTAGCTTTTGCAGGCTTTGCATTAGAAGTGGAAACATTGCCAACACCAATCCTTTTACCATTATTAGTAGGAGGTGCAGCAACATGTGAATCATTAACATTACTAGTGGTGGTAATAGTCCAAACTTTAGCTACATTATTCTCTTTAGCTAGTTTTTCATTTTCTTCTCTTTCCCACCTACCATGCAATTCGGCCATCAATCTTATATTCTCATTAATTCTAACTTGGATGGCATTTGCTGTAGTAACAATTTTATTTTCAATATCCTTATTAGGCATAACTTTCGATTTCAAAAGATCAACATCGGAGGCAAGACTATCAACCTTAGAAGCGAGAATATCAATTTTATTGAGCTTTTCTTCGACGCATTTGTTAAAAGCAAGCTTGTGTACTAATAAATTCTTTAAGCATAGCTTCAAGTCCAGGGGGTGTGTTCCTATTATTGTTGTAAGAATTCCCATAAGAATTACCATAACCATTACCATTATTATAAGGATATGGCCTATAGTTGTTACTAGAATTGTTCCGATAAGCATTGTTGTTGAAATTATTATTTTTAATGAAGTTTACATCAACATGTTCTTCTTGGGCAACCAATGAAGCTAACGGAACATTGTTAGGATCAACATTAGTCCTATCATTCACAAGCATAGAAATAATAGCATCAATCTTATCACTCAAGGAAGAGGTTTCTTCGACAAAATTTACCTTCTTACCTTGTGGAGCTCTTTCCGTGTGCCATTCAGAGTAATTAATCATCATATTATCAAGAAGTTTTGTTGCTTCACCAAGAGTGATGGACATAAAGGTACCTCCAACAGCTGAATCCAATAGGTTCCGCGAAGAAAAGTTCGATCTCGCATAAAAGGTTTGGATGATCATCCAAGTAGTCAGTCCATGGGTTGGGCAATTTTTAACCAAAGATTTCATTCTTTCCCATGCTTGAGCAACATGCTCATTATCCAATTGTTTAAAATTCATTATGCTACTCCTCAAGGATATAATTTTAGCAGGGGGATAATATCTACCAATAAAAGCATCCTTGCATTTAGTCCATGAATCAATACTATTCTTAGGCAGAGATAGCAACCAATATTTAGCTCTTCCTCTTAATGAGAAAGGAAACAATTTTAATTTTATAATGTCACCATCTACATCTTTATACTTTTGCATTTCACACAATTCAACAAAATTATTGAGATGGGCAGCAAGCATCATCGTAACTAACACTGTAAAATTGCTCTCGCATAACAAGATTCATTAAAGCAGGTTTAATTTCAGATAATTCTGCTGTAGTAACAGGTGGAGCAATAGGTGTGCATAAGAAATCATTATTATTTGTGGTTGTGAAGTCACACAACTTAGTATTTTCAGGAGTAGCCATTTTAGCAGTAGTAAATAAAGCAAACTAGATAAAGTAAATGCAAGTAACTAATTTTTTTGTGTTTTTGATATAGAGTGCCAGACAGTAAATAAAGTAAAGCTAGCAACTAATTTTTTTGTGTTTTGATATAGTGCAGCAAACAAGAAAGTAAATAAAATAAAGCAAGACAAAAACAAAGTAAAGAGATTGGATTGTGGAGACTCCCCTTGCAGCGTGTCTTGATCTCCCCGGCAACGGCGCCAGAAAATAGTCTTGATACGCGTACAGCACGTGTCCGTTGGGAACCCCAAGAGGAAGGTGTGATGCGTACAGCGGCAAGTTTTCTCACAATAAGAAACCAAGGTTTATCGAACCAGGAGGAGCCAAGAAGCACGTTGAAGGTTGATGGTGGCGGGATGTAGTGCGGCGCAACACCAGGGATTCCGGCGCCAACGTGGAACCTGCACAACACAACCAAAGTACTTTGCCCCAACGAAATAGTGAGGTTGTCAATCTCACCGGCTTGCTCGTAACAAAGGATTAGATGTATAGTGTGGATGATGATTGTTTGCAGAAAATAGTAGAACAAGTATTGCAGTAGATTGTATTCGATGTAAAAGAGGACCGGGGTCCACAGTTCACTAGAGGTGTCTCTCCCATAAGATAAATAGCATGTTGGGTGAACAAATTACAGTCGGGCAATTGACAAATAGAGAGAGCATGACAATGCACATACATGATATGATAAGTATAGTGAGATTTAATTGGGCATTACGACAAAGTACATAGACCGCTATCCAAGCATGCATCTATGCCTAAAAAGTCCACCTTCGGATTATCATCCGAACCACTTCCGCATTAAGTTGCAAACAACAGACAATTGCATTAAGTATGGTGCGTAATGTAATCAATAACTACATCCTCGGACATAGCATCAATGTTTTATCCCTAGTGGCAACAAGACATCCACAACCTTAGAACTTTCTCGTCACCGTCCCGCATTTAATGGAGGCATGAACCCACTATCGAGCATAAATACTCCCTCTTGGAGTTAAGAGTAAAAACTTGGCCGAGCCTCTACTAATAACGGAGAGCATGCAAGATCATAAACAACACATAGGTAATAGATTGATAATCAACATAACATAGTATTCTCTATCCATCGGATCCCGACAAACACAACATATAGCATTACAGATAGATGATCTTGATCATGTTAGGCAGCTCACAAGATCCGACAATGAAGCACATAAGGAGAAGACGACCATCTAGCTACTGCTATGGACACTAGTAGGAAAACCCTTATAGGCGGAGCTTATTTCTGTGGCGCACCACTAAAAATGCGCCACAGAATATTATTTTGTGGCGCACCATTCTGGGTGCGCCACAGAAATAGCTTAATTTTGTGGCGCACGCTTGGGTAGTGCGCCACGTAAACTATGTGGGGCCCACATCCTGCCACCACCATTTATTATCGTAGGTATTTCCGTGGCGCACATGTCGTGCCGCGCCACGAAGTAACTCTCTTCTCGTGGCGCACCGGCTTTGGTGCGCCACGTAAGTAGTTGATTCCGTGGCGCACCTTCTCCGGTGCGCCACGAATTAAGGGACTTATATCATCTCGCCCGTGCCCTCCCCCGCCCGTTCACCTCTCCCTCCCGAGCCCCTCCCCTCTCCCCTCTCCCCTCTCCTCCGTGGTCGCCCTGGATCCGCCGCCGCCGCCTTCCTCCGTGGTCGCCCGGAGGATTCCTCCCCTCTCCCCTCTCCCTCTCCTCCCTCGGTCGCCCGGATCCGCCGCCGCCGCCTTCCTCCGTGGTCGCCCGGATCCTCCATGGTCATCGCCGCCGCCGTCGCCGCCGCCTTCCTCCGCGAGGGGTGCATGCCGCCGCGGTCCTCCCATCCCCGCCACCTGCAAGCACAAGCTGCCCCTACGGCGAGGAGGGGCCGCCGCGAGGAGGGGCCGCCGTCGCGGCAAGGTGGAGGATCCGCCGCCTCCTCCTCCTCCTCCACCCCTGCCGTCATCTTCAAGCTCGTCCTCCACCCCCGTCATCGGTGCTCTCTCTCCCCTCCCCTCCTCTCCCTCTTAATTCCTCCTCCGCTGCCCCTATGGCTTGTGTTTGCAAGCTCCGGTGATCATTTGATCACCAATTGGTTGATAATTACTTACTACTTTCTCTATCTATGCATGTTGCTTGATATACTCGTGTTGTTGCTTGATTTGTATAGCTTCTCACCATGTACTCGGTGGTTGCTTATGCTTTGAAAAGCATATGAATGGATGCATGATGCTTGCCAAGCATCCCTGTTGCCTAGCAGTTGACTAATTCATTTATCTGTGAAACTTTATCTTGTTAATGTAGATAATTGAGATGAACTACTTTGCAGTAATGATTCTATTATCGTATTTACTTAAGCTAGATGGATGCCAACTATTGTTGGGGACCCTAGCTTCATTTTGAATCCTGTTGGGTAATGATAAGTGTGTAGGCTTGGTGGTTTGGATGGTTTGGTGGTTGAATTGGCCTTTGCAGCTCATGAACTGCTGGCTTGGTAAATCATCTGGGATGGTTTCCTTCCTAGTTCCATTTGGAAGATGCTACTACTCAATTGGTTGGCATAACCATGGTGACTTGAGTTGGTCAAATTCCTGGTCCTTGCCATTTGTACCAGGCTTCACTTGGTCTATGATTAAATGATGACCAAACATTGTTATTCCACCCTATGTGCTTGTGTTTGACATGGCTATTGCTATGTCTCCGTACATATTTACTTGATGGATTCTTGTGAGCTTATGGTATGCTACTATGCTACTCGGTGGGCTTGTATACATACATATTTGTAGTTGCTCTTGGTTGGCCTAAGAATGCTCCCGGCCGGATGCTTGATGTCTTGGCTCAGCCAATGATGCAAAGGCTGAGGCAAAAACTCGTAAATGAATGTATACTAAAATAGAGATATCCACGGTAGGGGATCATGTAAATGAATGCCACTGTGGTATCCTTTGAAGAAAATGGGAAGTTTCGATGGTTTAAAAGACTAGGTGATGCTAGATTATTAAGTTGGTCTGTCAAGGTTGGTTTTATCCGGTTAACTTGGATAGGCTATGTGTTCTTGCTTACTTATGCATATCCATCTCTACTAGATTGACTAGCTCGGGCTTGGCCTCTCTCTTTCCAAGCATCACTTGGTTACTACCAAGTGATGAATAATCCCTTATGGTACCCCAGCTTTGTTTTGAACTCAACCGAGTAATGATAAATTTCTATTTCTTGTTGGCTTTGATGAAAATAGAGATATCCACGGTAGGGGATCATGTAAATGAATGCCACCGTGGTATCCTTTGAAGAAAAAGGACTCGTTTCGATGGTTTTAAAAGGCTAGGTGGTGCTAGGTGATTCAGCTTGGCTACCAAGACTTGTCTCATCCGGTTAGCTGGGATATGCTATGTGTTGTTGCTTGTTTAGGCATATCTATCACTTACTGGATTTACCGGTTCTTGATTGGCCTCTCTTTTGCCGCATCACTTGGTCTATATACCAAGTGATGAATAATCCCTTTGGAGCATCTCGCTCCATGCATGCTATGTGTGTTTGAGCATCTTGACTTATGTCACCATGGTTGCTGGTTTGTTGGTGTTTTTGTACTTTCCGATGATTAGATGGTTGGTCGATCACTCGTACACTCAGGGGTGGAGCAAGTGAGGCTTGGTGTGATGGCACAAATATCAACTTGTGCATCCTACCTGGCCTCACTTACTCCATCCCTGGATGTTAATATTTGTTTCGACCAACAAAGTATGAGGCATACGATATCTAGTTGAGATACCACTTGGCTCTTTCTTCCATTTTAGTGCCGATGATTAGAATGTTTGGTCACCTATACGCCGCAATATACTTTGTAGATGAGCCCCCCTTTCCCTGGCCGCCGTTCCGTGAACGAGTCCTTGACGAGACAACAACGCCGACATGCCTCTCCGGCGCAGCACCACTTTTCTTCTCTCGCCGTCCAGTACGTGAACGAGTCCTTAATGCCAAGACGGTGCCAGCCTCCCTAGCATCATGCCGACCCCTGTTGTCGCGCTTCAGGCCGTATCGATCACGCGCCTCGCACTCTTCGCCTTTTGCCCGGTGAACGAATAGACTAATCGTTGGAATAAGGAAGCCGATGACGGCCGATCGCAATTTAATCTTGCGACCGGCTGTCATCGGTTTCCTTATTCCAACGATCAGCCTATTGGTTCACCGGCAAGAAGGCGAACAAGGCGGGCGCGGGACACACGGCTTGAAGCGCGGCAACACGGCCCGGCATAATGCTGCGCAGCCGGCACGGTCTTTGCATCAAGGACTCGTTCATCGGATAGCGAGGGACCGGCGTGGTTCTGCGCGCGGAGATGCAGATCGGCGTTGTTGTGTCGTCAAGCACCCGTTGACGGAACGCCGACCGGGGAAAGGGGGCCCTTCCGCAAAGTATACGGCGGTGTATACCGCAACTATGGTTTCCGACCATAGTATTTGTGTTGACCAACAATGTATGAGGCACATATTCTATTTTGTCATTCCATTTGCTTTGAGATTTTCAAAATGCCGATGATTAAAATGTTTGGTCACCGTACACTCGGGGGTGGCGTAAGTGAGCTCGGTAAGATAGCACAAATATCAATCTCTTGTGCATCCTACCTGGCCTCGCTTACACCATCCCCGAATGTTAATATTTGTGTTGACCAACAATGTATGAGGCACTTATTCCATTTTGTCATTCCATTTGCTTTGAGATTTTCAAAATGCCGATGATTAAAATGTTTGGTCACCGTACACTTGGGGGTGGCGTAAGTGAGCCTGGTAAGATAGCACAAATATCAATCTCTTGTGCATCGGCATTGGTCTCACTTACGCCATCCATGAATGTTAATATTTGTATTGACCAACAATGTATGAGGCACTTATTCCATTTTGTCATTCCATTTGCTTTGAGATTTTCAAAATGCCGATGATTAAAATGTTTGGTCACCGTACACTCGGGAGCGGCGTAAGTGAGCCTGGTAAGATAGCACAAATATCAATCTCTTGTGCATCGGACTGGTCTCACTTACACCGTCCCTGAATGTTAATATTTGTGTTGACCAACAATGTATGAGGCATTTATTCCATTTCTCTTGTGCATCGGACTTGTTGGTCTCACTTTCTTCCATTTTCATCATAGTAGGAACTGGATGAAGGACCCCGATGCAAGCGAGCCTGGTGGGTAGAGATGACGGAGCAAAGGAGGAACCGGATGAAGACTACTTTGCAGGATGAAGACTACTTTGTATCTCGAAATTGTGAATTTTGTATGAATTAAGAGTTGTATGCAAAACATTTGACACTTGCCACTATATATGTATCTCGATCGGGATCTAAGTAATGTGATGATGATGTCTATGTTATATCTCGTGCAATGTACATGATATTTATATTATATCCGAATGTTGTTGTATATAACCTGTATATCCGTATATTGCTGTTTATAAACCGCATGTGTACAGGAGGCAGCACAAAATCGTGTATAATACAAGCAAATTCCGTGGCGCACCGCAAACCAATTCTGTGGCGCAGTCTTTTCTGTGGCGCACCTAAGAGCACGTGCACCACAGATACGTTAACTCTGTGGCGCATGGATGGTGCGCCACAGAAAGCTTATTTTTGTGGCGACGTTTCTGTGGCGCACCTCCCATGCGCCATAGAATCCATTTTTGGTGCGCCACTGATGAGGCTTTTCCTACTAGTGGGACCCATAGTCCAGGGGTGAACTACTCACTCATCACTCCGGAGGCGACCATGGCGGTGAAGAGTCCTCCGGGAGATGATTCCCCTCTCCGGCAGGGTGCAGGAGGCGATCTCCTGAATCCCCCGAGATGGGATTGGCGGCGGCGGCGTCTCTGGAAGGTTTTCCGTATCGTGGCTCTCGGCATCGGGGGTTTCGCGACGAAGACTATATGTAGGCGGAAGGGCAGGTCAAGAGGCGACGCGAGGGGCCCACACAACAGGCCGGTGCGGCCAGGGCTTGGGCCGCGCCGCCCTGGTGTGTCGCCACCTCGTGGCCTCACTTCGTTTCCCTTTCGGACTTCTGGAAGCTTCGTGGAAAAATTGGCCCCTGGGCGTTGATTTCGTCCAATTCCGAGAATATTTCCTTACTAGGATTTCTGAAACCAAAAAACAGCAGAAAACAAAGAATCGGCTCTTCGGCATCTCGTTAATAGGTTAGTGCCGGAAAATGCATAAATACGACATAAAGTATGCATAAAACATGTAGACATCATCAATAATGTGGCATGGAACATAAGAAATTATCGATACGTCGGAGACGTATCAGACACCACTTCCATTGAGTATATTTAGGATCTCTCGGCTTGGCCTTGCTTGTGCTAGCTGCTGGCGTGCAGTTGACGTGGGAGTTAGAAATCTCTGTGGTGTAATTTTCCTTCACGTCCCGGCAACGGCGCTAGCAATTTAGCTTGATGACGCGTAAAGCACAAGCCCGTTGGGAACCCCAAGTGGAAGGTGTGATGCGTACATCAACAAGTTTCCCTCAGTAAGAAACCAAGGTTATCGAACCAGTAGGAGATGAAGGCCACGTGAAGGTTGTAGGTGAAGGAGTGTAGTGCGGCGCAACACCAGGGATTCCGGCGCCAACGTGGAACCTGCACAACACAATCAAAATACTTTGCCCCAACTTAACAGTAAGGTTGTCAATCTCACCGGCTTGCTGTAAACAAAGGATTAAATGTATGGTGTGGAAAATGATGTTTGTTTGCAAAAAACAGTAGAGAACAATGATTGCAGTAGATTGTATTTCAGATGTAAAAGAATGGACCGGGGTCCACAGTTCACTAGTGGTGTCTCTCCAATAAGAAATAGCATGTTGGGTGAACAAATTACAGCTTGGGCAATTGACAAATAGAGAGGGCATAACAATGCACATACATATCATGATGACTAATATGAGATTTACTTAGGGCATTACGACAAATAACATAGACCGCTATCCAAGCATGCATCTATGCCTAAAAAGTCCACCTTCGGGTTAGCATCCGCACCCCTTCCAGTATTAAGTTGCAAACAACGGACAATTGCATTAAGTATGGTGCGTAATGTAATCAACACAAATATCCTTAGACAAAGCATTGATGTTTTATCCCTAGTGGCAACAACACATCCACAACCTTAGAACTTTCCATCACTCGTCCTGCATTCAATGGAGGCATGAAACCGCTATCGAGCATAAATACTCCCTCTTGGAGTCACAAGTATCAACTTGGCCAGAGCCTCTACTAGCAACGGAGAGCATGCAAGATCATAAACAACACATATATGATAGATCAATAATCAACTTGACATAGTATTCCATATTCATCGGATCCCAACAAACACAACATGTAGCATTACAAATAGATGATCTTGATCATGATAGGCAACTCACAAGATCTAACATGATAGCACAAGAGGAGAAGACAACCATCTAGCTACTGCTATGGACCCATAGTCCAAGGATGAACTACTCACACATCATTTCGGAGGCGATCATGGTGATGTAGAGTCCTCCGGGTGATGATTCCCCTCTCCGGCAGGGTGCCGGAGGCGATCTCCTGAATCCCTCGAGATGGGATTGGCGGCGGCAGCGTCTCTAGAACTTTTCTCGTATCGTGGCTCTCGGTAATAGGGTTTTCGCGACGGAGAGTTTAAGTAGGCGGAAGGGCAAAGTCGGGGGCTCACGAGGGGCCCACACCATAGGGCGGCGCGGGACCCTCCTTGGCCGCGCCGCCAGGTGGTGTTGCCACCTCGTGGCCCCACTTCGTATCTCCTTCGGTCTTCCGGAAAGCTCCATGGAAAATAAGACCCTGGGCTTTTGTTTCGTCCAATACCGAGAATATTTCCTGTGTAGAATTTCTGAAACCAAAAACAACAGAAAACAGGAACTGGCGCTTCGGCATCTCGTTAATAGGTTAGTGCCGGAAAATGCATATAAATGATATAAAGAGTATATAAAACATGTGAGTATTGTTATAAAACTAGCATGGAACATAAGAAATTATAGATACGTTTGAGACGTATCAAGCATCCCCAAGCTTAGTTCCTACTCGCCCTCGAGTAGGTAAACGATAACAAGGATAATTTCGAAGTGACATGCTACTATCATAATCTTGATCAATACTATTGTAAAGCATATGAGATGAATGAAGTGATTCGAAGCAATGGTAAAGACAATGACTAAACAACTGAATCATATAGCAAAGACTTTTCATGAATAGTACTTTCAAGACAAGCATCAATAAGACTTGCATAGGAGTTAACTCATAAAGCAATAAATTCTTAATAGAATGTTTGGAAGCAACATAAAGGAAGATATAAGTTTCAGCAGTTGCTTTCAACTTCAACATGTATATCTCATGGATAATTGTCAACACAAAGTAATAATATGAATGCAAATAAGCAAGTATGTAGGAATCAATGCACACAGTTGACACAAGTGTTTTCTTCTAAGATAGAAAGAAGTAGGTAAACTGACTCAACATAAAGTAAAAGAAAGGCCCTTCGTAGAGGGAAGCAGGGATTACTATTTTTGTGCTAGAGCTTTTATTTTGAAATCATAGAAACAATTTTGTCAACGGTAGTAATAATTCATATGTGTTATGCATAAGACATCCTATAAGTTGCAAGCCTCATGCATCGAATACCAATAGTGCTCGCACCTTGTCCTAATTAGCTTGGATTTCCATGGATTATCATTGCATTACAAATGTTTCAACCAAGTGTCACAAATGGGTACCTCTATGCCACCTGTACAAAGGTCGAAGGAGATAGATCGCATTTGATTTCTCGTTTTTGATAAATCTCAACTTAAGGACATCCATACCAGGAAAGCATAGAAAACAGATAATGGACTCCTCTTTAGTGCATAAGCATTCAACAACAGGTAACATTCTCATAAGAGATTGAGGATTAATGTCCAAACTGAAACTTCCACCATGACACATGGCTTTGGTTGGCGGCCCAATGTTCTTCTCTAACAATATGCATACTCAAACCATTTAATCATGATAAATCACCCTTACTTCAGACAAGATGAACATGCATAGCAACTCACATGATATTCAACAAAAGTGTAATAGTTAATGGCATCCCCAGAAACATGGTTACCGCTCAACAAGCAACTTATAAGAAATAAGATACATAAGCTACATATTCTTTACCACAATGGTTTTTAAGGCTATTTTCCCATGAGCTATATATTGCAAAGACAAGGAATGAAATTTTAAAGGTAGCACGCAAGCAATTTACTTTGGAATGGCAAAGAAATACCACATAGTAGGTAGGTATGGTGGACACAAATGGCATAGGTTTTGGCTCAAGGTTTTGGATGCACGAGAAGCATTCCCTCTCAGTACAAGGCTTGGCTAGCAAGGTTGTTTGAAGCAAACACAAGTATGAACCGGTACAGCAAAACTTACATAAGAACATATTGCAAGCATTATAAGACTCTACACTGTCTTCCTTCTTGTTCAAACACTTTACCAGAAAATATCTAGACTTTTAGAGAGACCAATCATGCAAACCAAATTTCAACAAGCTCTATGGTAGTTCTTCATTAATAGGTGCAAAGTACATGATGCAAGAGCTTAAACATGATCTATTTGAGAACTCAAAACAATTGCCAAGTATCAAATTATTCAAGATAATATACCAATTACCACATGAAGCATTTTCTGTTTCCAACCAAATAGCAATGAACGAAGCAGTTTCAAACCTTCGCCATGAACATTAAATGTAAAGCTAAGAACACCAGTGTTCATATGAACGAGCGGGGCGTGTCTTTCTCCCACACAAGGATTGCTAGGATCCGATTTTATTCAAACAAAAACAAAAATAAAAACATACAGACGCTCCAAGTAAAGCACATAAGATGTGACAGAATAAAAATATAGTTTCACTAGAGGTCACCTGATAAGTTGTCGATGAAGAAGGGGATGCCCTGGGCATCCCCAAGCTTAGATGCTTGAGCCTTCTTGAAATATGCAGGGATGAACCACGGGGGCATGCCCAAGCTTAGACTTTTCACTCTTCTTGATCATATTGTATCATCCTCCTCTCTTGACCCTTGAAAACTTCCTCCACACCAAACTCAAAAAACAAACTCATTAGAGGGTTAGTGCATAATAAAAAATTCACATATTCAGAGGTGACACAATCATTCTTAACACTTCTGGACATTTCTCAAAGCTACTGAAAGTTAATGGAACAAAGAAATCCATTCAACATAGCAAAAGAGGCAATGCGAAATAAAAGGCAGAATCTTTCAAAACAGAACAGTCCGTAAAGACGATTTTTTTAGAGGCACTTAACATACTCAGATGAAGAAGCTCAAATTGAATGAAAGTTGCGTACATATCTGAGGATCACTCATGAATTTTCGCTGATTTTTCTGAGTTACCTACAGAGAGACCTACTCAAATTCGTGACAGAAAGAAATCTGTTTCTGCGCAGTAATCCAAATCTAGTATCAACCTTACTATCAAAGACTTTACTTGGCACAACAATACAATAAAATAAAGATAAGGAGAGGTTGCTACAGTAGTAACAACTTCCAAGACACAAATATAAAACAAAATTGCAGAAGTAAAATGATGGGTTGTCTCCCATAAGCGCTTTTCTTTAACGCCTTTCAGCTAGGCGCAGAAAGTGTGAATCAAGTATTATCAAGAGATCATCTCAAAAAAAAAGTATTATCAAGAGATGAAGCATTAACATTATTACCAGGGGCTTTGCGCCTACCCTTCTTACTCTTATTCTTACTCTTTGGTTTAGGGAATATATGACTGCATCTGGGTGTAGAGGTAAAATTTAGAGTGCATTTCCCTATATCTATGGTTGCTCCCAAGAGTTTCAGCAGGGATCTTCCAAGTGTGATTTGTCCTGTCCCTACACATTCAATAACGAGATAATCAGTGAATACTTTTCTTCCAAGAATGGTTGTGAACACACCTTCATCTATTCCCTTGGGAATTATAACAGAGTTATCAGTAAGAGTTATTCCTTCTCCTCCTTCAGTAAGTCCCCAAAGTGTCAAAGATTCATAAATACTTTTAGGCATAGGGCAAAATTCAGACATAATATCACATCGGGCATAAAAAGTTTCACGACAAATAGCAACTTTAATAGTAGGGTCCCACATTGAAGGTTCAAAGTTTACAGGGACATAATCAAAATGCTCACGAATCATACTATACCCTTCTTTTAAACAAGATATATTTGACTCGAGGGTGTTTAATCTATTATAAATACTAGCAAGAGATGGATCAAAATTATTAGCTGAGCTAGATGATGCAACCAATTTTTTTATGGCATTAAAAGCTTGATCCCCATCGCAATGAAGGAAATCTCCTCCCACTACAGAATCCAAGGCATATCTATAGCGAAGAATAAGCCCAAAATAAAAGGTACTAAGAAGCAGGCTTAGAGTCATTTTAGGTTCAGTTTTACCATAAGAATCAAAAATTCTAGACCAAGCTCCCTTAAAACTCTCCTCATCCCCTTGTTTAAAGGTAAAGATCAAATCCTCAGGTGACAGAGTAACAGCTACAGGACTAGTCATGATAACAAAATAAAGTAAATGCAAGTAACTAATTTTTTTTATGTTTTTGATATAAAGAATGCAAACAAGACAGTAAATAAAGTAAATGCAAGTAACTAATTTTTTTGTATTTTTTATATAAAGAAAGCAAACAAAACAGAAAATAAAGTAAAGCAAGACAATAACAAAGTAAAGAGATTGGATGTGAGAGACTCCCCTTGCAGCGTGTCTTGATCTCCCAGGCAACGGCGCCCGAAATTTATTTGCTGGCGTGCAGTTGACGTGGGAGTTAGAAATCTCTGTGGTGTAATTTTCCTTCACGTCCCCGGCAACGGCGCCAGAAATTTAGCTTGATGACGCGTAAAGCACACGCCTGTTGGGAACCCCAAGTGGAAGGTGTGATGCGTACAGCAGCAAGTTTCCATCAGTAAGAAACAAAGGTTATCGAACCAGTAGGAGATGAAGGCCACGTGAAGGTTGTTTGTGAAGGAGTGTAGTGCGGCGCAACACCAGGGATTCCGGCGCCAACGTGGAACCTGCACAACACAATCAAAATACTTTTCCCCAACTTAACAGTGAGGTTGTCAATCTCACCGGCTTGCTGTAAACAAAGGATTAAATGTATGATGTGGAAAATGATGTTTGTTTGTAAAGAACAGTAGAGAACAATGATTGCAGTAGATTGTATTTCAGATGTAAAAGAATGGACCAGGGTCCAAAGTTCACTAGTGGTGTCTCTCCAATAAGAAATAGCATGTTGGGTGAACAAATTACAGTTGGGCAATTGACAAATAGAGAGGGCATAACAATGCACATACATATCATGATGACTAATATGAGATTTACTTAGGGCATTACGACAAATAACATAGACCGCTATCCAGCATGCATCTATGCCTAAAAAGTACACCTTCGGGTTAGCATCCGCACCCCTTCCAATATTAAGTTGCAAACAACAGACAATTGCATTAAGTATGGTGCGTAATGTAATCAACACAAATATCCTTAGACAAAGCATTGATGTTTTATCCCTAGTGGCAACAACACATCCACAACCTTAGAACTTTCCGTCACCGTCCCGCATTCAATGGAGGCATGAACCCACTATCGAGCATAAATACTCCCTCTTGGAGTCACAAGTATCAACTTGGCCGAGCCTCTACTAGCAACGGAGATCATGCAAGATCATAAACAACACATATATGATAGATCAATAATCAACTTGACATAGTATTCCATATTCATCGGATCCCAACAAACACAACATGTATCATTACAAATAGATGATCTTGATCATGATAGGCAGCTCACAAGATCTAACATGATAGCACAAGAGGAGAAGACAACCATCTAGCTACTGCTATGGACCCATAGTCCAAGGATGAACTACTCACACATCAATCCGGAGGCGATCATGGTGATGTAGAGTCCTCCGGGTGATGATTCCCCTCTCCGGCAGGGTGCCGGAGGTGATCTCCTGAATCCCCCGAGATGGGATTGGCGGCGGCGGCGTCTCTGGAACTTTTCTCGTATCGTGGCTCTCGGTAATAGGGTTGTTGCGACGGAGAGTTTAAGTAGGTGGAAGGGCAGAGTCAGGGGGCTCACGAGGGGCCCACACCATAGGGCGGCGCGGGCCCCTCCTTGGCCGCGCCGCCAGGTGGTGTCGCCACCTCGTGGCCCCACTTCGTATCTCCTTCGGTCTTAAGCTCCGTGGAAAATAAGACCCTGGGCTTTTGTTTCGTCCAATTCCGTGGAATATTTCATGTGTAGGATTTCTGAAACAAAAAACAGCAGAAAACAGGAACTGGCGCTTCGGCATCTCGTTAATAGGTTAGTGCCGGAAAATGCATATAAATGATATAAAGTGTATATAAAACATGTGAGTATTGTCATAAAACTAGCATGGAACATAAGAAATTATTGATACGTTTGAGACGTATCACTAGCTTCATGATCGTTAGCCGAAGATCTTGGTGGAATATTCAGTATAACTTTTTTAGAGTTAGCCGGTTCATCAACAACAACCGACTCCTTGAGTTTCAGCTCTTGTGTACCTATTATGACTGAGCCGACATTAGTACTGTTCTCTTGCTGCTTGCTACTCTCTGGAATTTCAGCACATGGAGATTTAGGACGCCACTTCATTTTATCATCTCTTGTAGATTTCTGCGATGACCGATTAGTATTGTAACGCAAACGGTCTTGAACAGGCCTGGTAATCCTATCATGCACAAATTTCCTGGGTGTTGTCCATCCTTGATGAAAAGCGTATGGTGCCATTGGGGTGTGCATCCATCCTCCACCGAAATAATATGCTGCATACGGGGGTGGCGCCATCCATGGCCTCGGAGCCCACTGCTCATACGGCCTTACATGTCGTGAAGACCACTCCCTTGGAGGTGATCTTGGACGCTTCCCATGTGATGACCGGTTTGTGTTGGAACCGGCCGCTTGGTTTGCATATTTAGACAACAACATATCGAAGGTTGGCTTTATTCGCTTGTGCTGCACCTTAACCTCATTAGTTTTCCACTTGCCAACTTCTGGACTCTTGGGCTTGATAAACTTGGTAGGAACATCCCTTTGCACTTGTGATTGCACCCCGAGTGTAGGATTTTTTATGGTGATCTCCAGCGTCTCCTTGCCATTGGGCTGCTTGCCAAGAACAATCTCTCTTCCCAAGTCCTTGTTGCCATCCCTGCTGTTCCTGGGCTCACCAACAACAACATTATTTTTGTTAGCAGATCCGGCCGCCTCTGGCCGAGTTCGGACTTTTTTCCCTTGCAGCTCCAAAGTATTCATTGGGAATGGCTGCTTGTCAATTTGCATGTCAGCAAAGCTTAATCGCCCATCACTGATAGCCGATTGTATCTGTCGTCGAAACACATTGCAATCATTAGTAGCATGAGAAAAAGAATTGTGATATTTGCAATAAGCACGCCGTTTTAACTCTTCAAACGGCGGTAAGGTGTGAGATAATCGAATGTATTTATCCTTCAACAAAGCATCAAATATTCTACCGCATTTGGCTACATCGAAACTAAATGTTGATTCATCTTCACGATTCTTGCGAATCGGCTTAAGAGCATCACAAGTATAAGGTTTGGCCTTTGAGGGCCAAACAAATTCAGCAGCATAAATATCAGCTTCATCATCTTAATTGTCACTATTGTATTCAACTGTGTTTATGCTTGTATTCAACTGTGTATATGCGAGGACGATCAGGTTTAGACCTATGCATGTCCTTTCTTTCTTTGCTTTTGCTTTCCTGAGCCAAAGCTCTTTGCAAGACTTGGCTAACATTTGAAAACTCATAGCCATCAATTCTCTCTCTAATGTGAGTTCTTAAACCATTGAGCACCAAATCTGCCATGTCTCTTTCAGTTATCACCAAACTATAACATCGGTTCTTAGTATCCCTAAACCTCTTCATGTAATCGGTGACCGATTCATCGTGCTTTTGCTTAACCGATGTAAGATGTGACAACTTAAGCTCATTATCACCACTATAAAAATGCTCATGGAATTTATTTTCTAAATGATACCAAGTATTAATAGAACCATAAGGTAAAGCAGAAAACCATGAAAAAGCTGTGCCAGTCAAACATAAGGGAAACAAGCGTACTTTTAAAGGATCACTATTGCCAACCTCTCCTAGTTGGGATAAATATTGACTAATGTGTTCCCAAGTAGTCTTGCTATCTACCCCATTAAATTTGGCAAAATCAGGAACTTTGTAACCTTGGGGATATGGCAAAGCATCAAAATATTCATGGTAGGGTTTATGTAGACCCGACTAGCTGCTTTAACCCCATATTTTTCAAAGAAGCTCTGATCAAAATCTTCCCTGAACTTGGCTAATGTTTCTTCAAGTGTAGATGGTCTTACTAATGGAGAATTTGCTACAGGAGCCGAACTAATGTTTGGCACTGCGCCGCTATTCGAAAAACGAACACCTGAATACGGCAGTGTAGCCAAATAAAGGATGCTTCTAATCGGTGTATGATACTCTGGCGCAGCTACAAGTTGAGCACTTTGGATATGAGATGAATCAATCGGCACATATGACGCCGATGGTTTAGGTGGAGGTGTATTTTTCCTAGCTGAATCCATCTCTAAAAGTACATTATAAACTTGCTCATTGCCACAATTAACAAGACCCTGGATTTCAGCTAGTTGATCAGGAGTAAAAAGACTTTTAGTTACAGAAGACTCAGCTGATTTACCGAGTACTGGCGGAAGATTGATTTTCCCAAGCTGGATAGCACCGCCTTGGCGCTCCTTCTTGAAGTTTGCAAGCTATGCCTCCATAGCTTCCTCTTCTCTCTTTTTCTGCTCAGCCAAAAACTCCTCTTGTCGTTGCTCTTGACGCTGTTTCTTCAGCGCCTCATAAGCTCCACGTTGTTCCGCTGAAAGATCATCGAAGCTAGGTCTGATGATGTTTTCGGCGCTAATCTCAGCAGGCTGAGGAATCTTGCCTTCTGACATGATGATATCCCCAGCGGAGTCGCCAAAAAGTGTGTTCACACACGAACACGTCACCGTGTACCTCCGGCGTCGAGCGTGATATGCAGGACACGTCGCCGGAGGAGGCTCGCCGGAAGCGTGATACGCTGGACAATCCGGCGGGCTCTTTTGAGAACCCGAAACCCCACATGCCCGGGAGATACCCTGTCTACACGCACGGCGGTGATGGGCTGCCCTAGGTCGGTTCGCCCGCCCCTAGGACTTCGTGGATCGAAGCTCTCCAATACGAAGAACACCGATGAACGAGAGCATAAACTAGAACGAGATAGGTTTGTAGATTGGTTTTGCGATTGTGTGTTGTTTTTTCAATCGGCCGTCACCCTTCATGTATATAAAGGGCGGCTGGACTTTCCGTGCAAGTATTAGGCTTGGATTCACGTCACAAACCCTAATTAGGGTCCAACTCGAACAAGTAAACCTGAAATTTCCGTAATTGTTCGGTTAGAAACCTTCCTGCACCTTCTGTGCCCTTTTTGAGGCAGCAAACGATCTCGGATCAAAATCTTGTAAACAGCAGAGTTGTTCGTCTTGAAAAAACGAAGAACTTTCATGTTCACAACGTTTTCATCTGAGCTCAGCTTGATCGTTCAATTGAGGTCCCAACAAAAAAGATCAATTCTGACTTTCTGCCTCCGACCCAGCCTCGGTTCGTGCCTAACCTTAGAGGCCTCTATGGTCGAGCGCCCGAGACTTGGTAATTCAGGTTTCAGATGTATTTTGTCTCCAAAAGTTGCATACTAGCTCGGATCGCGATAACTCAAAAAGAAAAATTGCTTGTCTCGGCGAGACACACAACTTTAGTATCTATCATTTTTCATTTTGAGGCCATCTTCAAATTTTCACTTTTTAAGGCAAAAATGCCTGTCAACAATCTCTTGCCGCTTTCAAAAGCGCATAGAAGATCTTGACGGTGCCACAGTCGGGCAGCACCTCCGTACTCGGTCACACGTACGGTGTTGATGAAGACGTCCTTCTCCCCGTTCCAGCGGGGAGCGGAAGTAGTAGATCCTCCTCGGAATCCCGACAGCACGACGGCGTGGTGGCGGTGGTGGTGGAGAACTCTGGCAGGGCTTCGCCTAAGCGCTACGGGAGGAGTATGAGGAGGGGGCGGCTAGGGTTTGGGGAGAGGGGAGGCTGGGGCACCAGCCAAGGTGGCTCTTGGTGGTGCGGCCAATGATGTGGCCGCCCCCTCCCTCTCTCCCTCATTATATAGGTGGAACCCAAGGGTTTGCCCAAAATCTTCGAATAAGACCCAATTCAAAAACTGCCTTATGGACGAAACCTAGAGGGACAAGGACTCTCCCCTTCCCCCCTTGTTGGCCGGCCAAGGGTGGTGGAGTCCACCATCACTACAAGAAAAGTTCTGATAGACAACGTCTCAAAATCGTCCGCTAAGGGGTATTTTTCGTCGCCTATGGGCCTAACCCGACGATATGGGTTCCGTTGTCGAAACCGCGTCGAGCAAAGTCCTACGACGATTTTTTCGGTCCGTCGCGCTTGGGCGCCCTTCCGCCACGGAAAATCGGACCGTTGCGTAAGTGTTTCCGGGAGCCCGTTGACTGCCGACGTCATGCAAATTGACACGTGGCGTACGCCGTTAATCGGCGGTTAACGGCGTTAACCGCCGAAACCCCGTGGTAGATGGTAGGCCCACACGAGGCCTCGCCACGTCTTAAGCGGGCCGGCCCATTAAGTTTGCGGGCCGGGCCAGCTGACTTAGTTTGACCGGTCAACTATATAGCTGGGCTGGTCCATTAGTTACGTGCGCCGGCCTAACCTCTAAGGTTGATCGGTCAAAAGATTAATGGGCCGGCCCACTAAGCATGTGGGCCGGCCGAATGCACTCGTTTGACCGGTCAACGAGCAAAAGGGCCGGCCCACAAAACATGTGGGACCCACTTTCATGTTATCGGGCCGGCCCATTTACCATGTGGGGTCCACCTTAAAGCAAGTGGGCCGGCCCAAGAAGTTATTGGGCCGGCCCAATTAGCATGTGGGTCCCACTTTCCTGCTATCGGGCCAGCCCATTTAGTATGTGGGGTCCACATTAGATCAAATGGGCCGGCCCACCAAGCCAGTGGGCCGGGCCAAAATCACAGGTGGGTCCCACTTTCCTGTTAATGGGCCAGCCCATTTAGTATGTGGGGTCCATCATACAGCAAGTGCGCCGACCCAACAAGATAGTGGGCCGGGCCAAAAACACAGGTGGGTCCCACTTTCCAGTTAAAGGGCCGACCCATTTAGTATGTGGGGTCCACCATATAGCAAGTGGGCCGGCCCAACACGCTAGTGGGCCGGGCCAAAAACACAGGTGGGTCCCTGATACGTCTCCGACGTATCGATAATTTCTTATGTTCCATGCCACATTATTGATGATATCTACATGTTTTATGCATACTTTATGTCATATTTATGCGTTTTCCGGAACTAACCTATTGACGAGATGCCGAAGGGTCGGCTCTCGTTTTCTGCTGCTTTTGGTTTCGTAAATCCTAGTAAGGAAATATTCTCGGAATCGGACGAAATCAACACCGAAGATCTTAGAATCCCCGGGAGCTTCCAGAACACCCGAGAACCGTCAGAGAGGGGCCACAGGGGGCCCACACATGGTGGCGGCGCGGCCCAGGAGGGGGGCGCGCCGCCCTAGTGTCTGGTGGCCCCAGACCCCCTCTAACCTTGCCCTTTCGCCTATTTAAAGCCTCCGTCGCGAAAACCCTGAGACGTTCGACGAAACCAGAGAAAACCTTCCAGAGCCGCCGCCATCGCGAAGCCAAGATCTGGGGGACAGGAGTCTCTGTTCCGGCACGCCGCCGGGACGGGGAAGTGCCCCCGGAAGGCTCCTCCATCGACACCACCGCCATCTTCATCAACGCTGCTGTCTCCCATGAGGAGGGAGTAGTTCTCCATCGAGGCTCGGGGCTGTACCGGTAGCTATGTGGCTCATCTCTCTCCTATGTGCTTCAATACAATAATCTCATGAGTTGCCTTACATGATTGAGATTCATATGATGATGCTTGTAATCTAGATGTCATTATGCTAGTCAAGTGGATTTTACTTATGTGATCTCCGGAGACTCCTTGTCCCACGTGTGTAAAGGTAACAAAGTGTGTGCACCGTGTGGGTCTCTTAGGCTATATTTCACGTAATACTTATTCACCGTTATGAATGGCATAGTGAAGTGCTTATTTATATCTCTTTATGATTGCAATGTGTTTTGTATCACAATTTATCTCGTGTGCTACTCTAGTGATGTTATTAAAGTAGTTTATTCCTCCTGCAGGGTGTAATGGTGACGAGTGTGTGCATCGTGTAGTACTTGGCGTAGGCTATGATTGTGATCTCTTGTAGATTATGAAGTTAACTATTGCTATGATGGTATTGATGTGATCTATGCCTCCTTTCGTAGTGTGAAGGTGACAGTGTGCATGCTATGTTAGTACTTGGTTTGGTCATGTTGATCTGTCATGCACTCTAAGGTTATTTAAACATGAACATCGAATATTGTGGAGCTTGTTAACTCCGGCATAGAGGGTTCGTGTAATCCTACACAGTTAGTGGTGTTCATCATCCAACAAGAGAGTGTAGAGTCTGGCATTTATCTATTTATTCTGTTATGTGATCAAAGTTGAGAGTGTCCACTAGTGAAAGTATGATCCCTAGGCCTTGTTCCTAAATACTGCTATCGCTGCTTGTTTACTATTTTACTGCATCTGTACTTCCTGCAATATTACCACCATCAACCACACACCAGCAAGCACTTTTCGGGCGCCGTTACTACTGCTTATATTTATTCATACCACCTGTATTTCACTATCTCTTTGCCGAACTAGTGCACCTATTAGGTGTGTTGGGGACACAAGAGACTTCTTGCTTTGTGGTTGCAGGGTTGCATGAGAGGGATTGACCTCTTCCTCCCTGAGTTCGATAAACCTTGGGTGATCCACTTAAGGGAAACTTGCTGCTGTTCTACAAACCTCTGCTCTTGGAGGCCCAACACTGTCTACAAGAATAGAAGCACCCGTAGACATCAAGCTATTTTCTGGCGCCGTTGCCGGGGAGGAAAGGTAAAAGGCACTCATACTCCGGTCCCGGGTAAAGTACTTTTCTGGCGCCATTGTGTGAGTGTTCGAAGCTATTTCCTTTAGATCCTGCAATTGCATCTTTTTGTTTCTTGTTTACACTAGTTTGGCATAATGGACAACAATGAGCTTCTTATTCTATTTCCTGATTTAAGACATGGATGGTTTGATGCGAAAATTAAAAAAACTATGGAACATATTAGTATGAACACTTTGAATACCATTGTTGCTAATGATATAGAAAGTTCTAAGATTGGGGAAGCTGGTTTGATGAGCATGATCTTTTTAGTCCCCCAAGCATTGAGGAGAAAATTTACTTTGATGATACTTTGCCTCCTATTTATGATGATTATAATTATAGTAGTCTTTTAGTACCGCCTGTTATGGAGGATAAATTTGATTATGATTACAATATGCCTCCTATATTTGATGATGAGAATAAAAATGATAGCTACTTTGTTGAATTTGCTCCCACTATTACCAATAAAATTGACTATGCTTATGTGGAGGGTAATGATACTTTTATGCATGTGAATAAAGATGTTTTATGTGATACTTATATTGTTGAGTTTGCTCATGATGCTACTGGATATTATTATGAGATAGGAAAATATGGTTGTACAAATTTTCATGTTACTAAAACACCTCTCTATATGCTGAAATTTTTGAAGTTACACTTGTTTTATCTTTCTATGCTTGTTGCATCATGCTTCATGAATTTGTTTATTTACAAGATTCCTTTTCATAGGAAGCATGTTAGGCTTAAATGTGTTTTGAATTTGCCTCTTGATGCTCTCTTTTGCTTCAAATACTATCTCTTGCGAGTGCATCATTAAAACTGCTGAGCCCATCTTAATGGCTATAAATAAAGCACTTATTGGGAGATAACACATGTGTTTATTTTTCTACAGTACTTTTATTTTGTATTTGAGTCTTGGAAGTTGTTACTACTGTAGCAACCTCTCCTTATCTTATTTTTATCGCATTGTTGTGCCAAGTAAAGTCTTTGATAGTAAGGTTCATACTAGATTTGGATTACTGCGCAGAAACAGATTTCTTGCTGTCACGAATCTGGGCCTAATTCTCTGTAGGTAACTCAGAAAATTATGCCAATTTACGTGAGTGATCCTCATATATGTACGCAACTTTCATTCAATTTGAGCATTTTTATTTGAGAAAGTCTGGTGCCTCTTTAAAATTCGTCTTTACGGACTGTGCTGTTTTGACAGATTCTGCCTTTTATTTCGCATTGCTTCTTTTGCTATGTTGGATGGATTTCTTTGTTCCATTGACTTCCAGTAGCTTTGGGCAATGTCCAGAAGTGTTAAGAATGATTGTGTCACCTCTGAACATGTGAATTTTTATTATGCACTAACCCTCTAATGAGTTTGTTTTGAGTTTGGTGTGGAGGAAGTTTTCAAGGGTCAAGAGAGGAGGATGATATACTATGATCAAGAAGAGTGAAAGCTCTAAGCTTGGGGATTCCCCGGTGGTTCACCCCTGCATATTTCAAGAAGACTCAAGCGTCTAAGCTTGGGGATGCCCAAGACATCCCCTTCTTCATCGACAAATTATCAGGTTCCTTCTCTTGAAACTATATTTTTATTCGGTCACATCATATGTACTTTACTTGGAGCGTCCGTTTGTTTTTGTTTTTTTTTTGTTTGAATAAATGCTTGTGTGGGAGAGAGACACGCTCCGCTGGTTCGTATGAACATATATGTTCTTAGTTTTTAATTTTCATGGCGAAGGTTGAAACTGCTTCGTTAATTGTTATATGGTTGGAAACGGGAAATGCTACATGTAGTAATCGGTATGATGTCTTAAATAATGTGATACTTGGCAATTGTTGTGCTCATGTTTAAGCTCTTGCATCATATACCTTGCACCTATTAGTGAAGAAATACATAGAGCTTGCTAAAATTTGGTTTGCATAATTGGTCTCTCTAAAGTCTAGATAATTTCTAGTATTGAGTTTTGAACAACAAGGAAGACGGTGTAGATTCTTATAATGTTTACAATATGTCTTTTATGTGAGTTTTGCTGCACCGGTTCATCCTTGTGTTTGTTTCAAATAACCTTGCTAGCCTAAACCTTGTATCGAGAGGGAATACTTCTCATGCATCCAAAATCCTTGAGCCAACCACTATGCCATTTGTGGCCACCATACCTACCTACTACATGGTATTTCTCCGCCATTCCAAAGTAAATTGCTTGAGTGCTACCTTTAAAATTTCCATTCTTTACCTTTGCAATATATAGCTCATGGGACAAATAGCTTAAAAACTATTGTGGTATTGAATATGTACTTATGCACTTTATCTCTTATTAAGTTGCTTGTTGTGCGATAACCATGTTTCGGGGACGCCATCAACTACTCTTTGTTGAATATCATGTGAGTTGCTATGCATGTCCGTCTTGTCTGAAGTAAGGGAGATTTACCACTTATTGGTTAGAGCATGCATATTGTTAGAGAAGAACATTGGGCCGCTAACTAAAGCCATGAATCATGGTGGAAGTTTCAGTTTTGGACATATATCCTCAATCTCATATGAGAACATTAATTGTTGCTAAATGCTTATGCATTAAAGAGGAGTCCATTATCTGTTGTCTATGTTGTCCCGGTATGGATGTCTAAGTTAAGAATAATCAAAAGCGAGAAATCCAAAATGCGAGCTTTCTCCTTAGACCTTTGTACAAGCGGCATGGAGGTACCCCTTTGTGACACTTGGTTAAAACATGTGTATTGCGATAATCCGGTAGTCCAAGCTAATTAGGACAAGGTGCGGGCACTAGTAGTATACTATGCATGAGGCTTGCAACTTGTAAAATATAATTTACATGATACATATGCTTTATTACTACCGTTGACAAATTGTTTCTTGTTTTCAAAACCAAAGCTCTAGCACAAATATAGCAATCGATGCTTTCCTCTTTGAAGGACCTTTCTTTTACTTTTATGTTGAGTCAGTTCACCTATCTCTCTCCACCTCAAGAAGCAAACACTTGTGTGAACCGTGCATTGATTCCTACATACTTGCATATTGCACTTGTTATATTACTCTATGTTGACAATATCCATGAGATACACATGTTACAAGTTGAAAGCAACCGCTGAAACTTAATCTTCCTTTGTGTTGCTTCAATACCTTTACTTTGATTTATTGCTTTATGAGTTAACTCTTATGCAAGACTTATTTATGCTTGTCTTGAAGAGCTATTCATGAAAAGTCTTTGCTTTATGATTCAGTTGTTTACGCATGTCATTACCATTGTTTTGATCGTTGCATTCATTACATATGCGTACAATAGTATGATCAAGTTTATGATGGCATGTCACTCCAGAAATTATCTTTGTTATCGTTTACCTGCTCGGGACGAGCAGGAACTAAGCTTGGGGATGCTGATACGTCTCCGACCTATCGATAATTTCTTATGTTCCATGCCACATTATTGATGATATCTACATGTTTTATGCATACTTTATGTCATATTTATGCGTTTTCCGGAACTAACCTATTGACGAGATGCCGAAGGGCCAGCTCTCGTTTTCTCGCTGTTTTTGGTTTCGTAAATCCTAGTAAGGAAATATTCTCGGAATCGGACGAAATCAACACCGAAGATCTTAGAATCCTCGGGAGCTTCCGTAACACCCGAGAACCGTCGAGAGGGGCCACGGGGGCCCACACATGGTGGCGGCGCGGCCCAGGAGGGGGGCGCGCCGCCCTAGTGTCTGGTGGCCCTAGACCCCCTCTGACCTTGCCCTTTCGCCTATTTAAAGCCTCCGTCGCGAAAACCCTGAGATGTTCGACGAAACCAGAGAAAACCTTCCAGAGCCGCCGCCATCGCGAAGCCAAGATCTGGGGGACAGGAGTCTCTGTTCCGGCACGCCGCCGGGACGGGGAAGTGCCCCCGGAAGGCTCCTCCATCGACACCACCGCAATCTTCATCAACGCTGCTGTCTCCCATGAGGAGGGAGTAGTTCTCCATCGAGGCCCGGGGCTGTACCGGTAGCTATGTGGCTCATCTCTCTCCTATGTGCTTCAATACAATAATCTCATGAGCTGCCTTACATGATTGAGATTCATATGATGATGCTTGTAATCTAGATGTCATTATGCTAGTCAAGTGGATTTTACTTATGTGATCTCCGGAGACTCCTTGTCCCACGTGTGTAAAGGTGACAGTGTGTGCACCGTGTGGGTCTTTTAGGCTATGTTTCACAGAATACTTATTCACTGTTATGAATGGCATAGTGAAGTGCTTATTTATATCTCTTTATGATTGCAATGTGTTTTGTATCACAAATTATCTGTGTGCTACTCTAGTGATGTTATTAAAGTAGTTTATTCCTCCTGCACGGTGTAATGGTGACAAGTGTGTGCATCGTGTAGTACTTGGCGTAGGCTATGATTGTGATCTCTTGTAGATTATGAAGTTAACTATTGCTATGATGGTATTGATGTGATCTATGCCTCCTTTCGTAGTGTGAAGGTGACGAGTGTGCATGCTATGTAAGTACTTGGTTTGGTTATGTTGATCTGTCATGCACTCTAAGGTTATTTAAACATGAACATCGAATATTGTGGAGCTTGTTAACTCCGGCATTGAGGGTTCGTGTAATCCTACACGCTTAGTGGTGTTCATCATCCAACAAGAGAGTGTAGAGTCTAGCATTTATCTATTTATTCCGTTATGTGATCAAAGTTGAGAGTGTCCACTAGTGAAAGTATGATCCCTAGGCCTTGTTCCTAAATATCGCTATCGCTGCTTGTTTACTATTTTACCGCATCCGTACTTCCTGCAATATTACCACCATCAACCACACGCCAGCAAGCACTTTTCCGGCGCCGTTACTATCGCTTATATTTATTCATACCACCTGTATTTCACTATCTCTTCGCCGAACTAGTGCACCTATTAGGTGTGTTGGGGACACAAGAGACTTCTTGCTTTGTGGTTGGAGGGTTGCATGAGAGGGATATCTTTGACCTCTTCCTCCCTGAGTTCGATAAACCTTGGGTGATCCACTTAAGGGAAACTTGCTGCTGTTCTACAAACCTCTGCTCTTGGAGGCCCAACACTGTCTACAAGAATAGAAGCACCCATAGACATCAGTCCCACTTTCCTCTTAAAGGGCCGGCCCATTTAGTATGTGGGGTCCACCTTGTAGCAAGTGGGCCGGCCCAACAAGACAGTGGGCCGGGCCAAAAGCGCAGGTGGGTCCCACTTTCCTGTTAACGGGCCGGCCCATTTAGTATGTGGGGTCCACCTTGTAGCAAGTGGGCCGGCCCAACAAGACAGTGGGCCGGGCCAAAAGCACAGGTGGGTCCCACTTTCCTGTTAACGGGCCGGCCCATTTAGTATGTGGGATCCACCACAAAAGCAATTGGCTGGCCCAACTAGTTAGTGGGCCGGCCCAGTAGTGGGTGGGGTCCACCTTAAGCAAGTGGGCCGGCCCAATTAGAGTGTGGGGTCCACCGTAAATCAAGTGGGCTGGCCCAATAAGTAAGTGGGCCAGCCCGTTTAGTTGCTGTTTATATGCCGGCATAATAGGCGCTTTAGGATTTTGCGGGCCGGCACATACGTGATTTCGGTTAATTGGGCCGTTTAAGGGATGGGAATTCGTGATTTAGATACTGAGAATATTTACGCAGCAATGATTTCTGTCGGATAGCCTCACTTACCACAAGCAACAAAGAAAAAATGCGCGAAAGAACTATAAAAACTAACTAAATATTACATCAGCTGCACGGCTTTGAAAAAATATTACAGAACCCAGAGAAATTGAATGGTAATTAAACCTAGCAATACAATGAAGCGATCCGGCAATCTTTTAAGTTGTCCATGCAACACCTATATCTGAAACAAAGACATTACAAGTTAAGACAACAACAATGGAAAGGCAAAGACACTACAATATTGTTTGCCAAAGAATTTGGAACTCATCATTTCGTCGTTGTAACAAGATCATTGTAATGCGCACAATAAGCAAACAAAGAGTGCATGCCGCATACCAACGAGCCAATATAACAGAGCATGTTGGAATGAAACAAGCAGACTTACTACCGCCGAGTCCCATGCAAACCAACATGTTCGAGGAGTACAAAATTGGCATGAACAACATAGTAGCAGAGTTATAAATTTTGTAACAACGACGGAGCAAGATGAAGTTATGATGGCTACATCTACAGAGCAGGGAATGTAAACAAAAAATAGAAGTTACGATGGCAAAAGCTAAAGAGGAGGGAATGTGAACCAACATGTGCCAAGTGCAATTACTTCATTTTGGCCGTGAACTAAATAATACTCCTGAACTTGTAGTGAAGGGGATGCAAATCAAGATGTTTCGGGATATAAACTTGTAATGAGCAACACATAGAGGATAGTTAATGCTGGAGCTTAGGATGGACCAGATACAGAATATAGTGGGATCACCTGTGAACTTGTATAAGAGGGAATGCAAACCAATATGTTCAGCATTCCATATGTCGACGATCATGCCAAGTCAGAGAAACAAGTCAATAATGCAGCTTTTGAAGAACAAGATGGCACGCAAAATTATTATCTAGTAATATGACAAGTTTATTTGTACTACATGCTAGATAGCAGAGTGATAGCATGCCAAACTAAGTCCTTACTTTGTGAGCTTACAATGAAGTAGATACAAAACAATGGCATCACCTGTAGTACAGGGAATGCAAGCCAACATGTTCATGGAGTAAAAAATTGGCACAAACAACATAGTAGCAGGCCATATTTTTTGTAACAACGACTGAGCAAGATAATGTTATGATGGCTAGATCTACAGAGCAGGCAATGTAAACCAAATATAGAAGTTACGATGCCAAAAGCTATAGAGCAGGGAATGCGAACCAACATGTGCAATTACTTAAAATTGGCCATGAACTAAATAATAGCAGGATGTTACTATAATACCTATAATTTTTGTGACAACGACTGAGCAAGATAGAAGTTATGATGGCTACATCTACAGAGCAGGGAATGCAAACCAAAATGTTCAATCGCTTAAAGTTAGCAATGAACTAGAAAATAGCAAGGTGTTACGGTCATAGCTAGGAATGAACTAAAAGAGCTTCGGACAAACAAGCATCCGAACCCGTAACATGGCGCTAAAACAAGGGACTTACATTAGGAGAAAAGCACTCCGTGGGAGTCACGGCGAGATCTTCCTGGGGTTGATAGATCCGGTGATGAAGTACGCTACATGTGCTACTTGGGGTTGGAGAGACGGCCATTACACTTCATGGTTACTTCTCTCATCCGCAAAAACGTAACGGCGCGTCGTTAGCACAAACAAGTTCCCCCAAGATTAAACAAGAACTTGCGAGCAAGCAATAGAAAAGCGACAAGTAGAAGAGTTTAGATCTTGCACGGCGCCGGTGAAGCAGATCCGGTCCATGCACAGCGGTGTCGGTGAGCAAGATCCGATGCGGTGGACGACGGATCCGCGAAGCGGCTCCGGTGGGGTGGACGAT